>NC_142519.1:27316603-27549103 GCF_964205215.1 Stylophora pistillata | reverse complement strand
CAACTGGCGAGGTATAACCTTACTCATTATTGCGAGCAAATTTCCAGGCAAGATTCTCGTGGAGCGCATGAAGCAAGGAATAGATGAGAAACTACGTCAAGAAACAAGCTGGATTTCGCCAGGGACGAAGTACCACCGAACAGATATTCATACTACGCAACGTCATCGAACAGACACATGAATGTCAGGCTTCCCTGATCCTGAACTTCATCGACTTCGAGAAAGCATTTGATTCGTTACATAGGAAAAGCTTTTGGGATATTATGAAGCTATATGGAATTCCGAGTAAACTCATCAGAATAATCCAACTCCTTTACCAAAATTCCAAATCTGCAGTCCTTGATGGAGGTCAAGCATCCGAATGGTTCCAAGTATAAACTGCCGTCAAGCGAGGTTGTGTACTGTCAGGCTTCTTATTCCACCTCGCCATCGACTGGATAATGCAAGAGACAACCAATCTAGCAAAGACAGGCATCAGATGGAAATTCACCAGTCAGCTAGAAGACCTAGACTACGCGGATGATATCGCTCTGATCTCAACCAATCACGGACAGATGCAAAAGAAGAGAGTGGGACTCAACATTAGCAAATCGAAAACACGCATACTGAAAATTAATTGCAAGAACAACAACTCGATCAAATTCCAAAACGGTCAAGACATCCAGGAAACAAGTGACTTCACTTATCTTGGAGCATGTGTAAGTGTGGATGGGGGAGCAGATAAAGACATAGAAAGCAGACCTTGTAAGGCCAAGACAGCATTCAGGAAGTTGAGAAAAGTGTTGAGCTCCAAACAATATAGTAAGGAGACCAAGATTAAGCTATTTAACACTCTCGTGAAACCGATCCTTTTGGATGGAAGTCAAACATGGAAGACAAATGCTAAAGATTACGAGAAACTTGATTCCTTTCAGTACCAGTGCCTGAAGAGAATTTAAGGTATATTTTGGCCGTACATCATTTCAAAGGAGGAATTACAAAAGGAAACCGGATCCGCGCCGATGAGCATAGAAGTCAGAAGGAGGTGCCAGGAAGTTTCTTAGACATGTCTTCAGGATGCTGCAAGACCACCACTGCGTAATAAGCCCTCACATGGTCACCAGACGGTAAGAGAAAGGTGGCCACGCCCAAAACAACTTGGAGGCGATCGATTGAAAAAGAAAGAAGTGAGGCAGGTTGGACGTCGTGGGAAGAAGCGAGGATTATTGCAAGAGACTGGGACCGATGGGAGAGAAGTATCAAGGCCTTATGTGCAACAGAGCACGAAGAAGACTGATGATGATGATTATGATGACAAAATTAATTAAGGTTCAAGACTTAAGTAAAAACGTTTTCTGAGGAAAACGTACGGCTCCACCGCCCTACCGCTACTCGAGTGGGTTGTTGAGTGGTCATTCATTGATATCCACGTGGAAAGTCATTCAAGAGAAAAGAGAACAGTATTTCCAGGGCAACTCCGTGTATTGGCGTCAAGAATGGTGAGTAAATCGCGTCATTTTAACAACTTCGCTCTTTAGTGAATCAGAGTTATCTTGTTCCGTTTCTCTTGTTCTTGTTCTTATGCGAATATAAATGTAACAAATAAAAATTCTTAACATTTTGACTGTGGCTTCCATGGCTTGCGTGGCTCGCCCCTTGGCTCGCTGACTCGAATATTTATAACACTCGTCGTTTGCTCGCGTTTTCTTCATTTAAAATACATTTTTTCACAAAATCTTACACGAAATGATTAAGTACCTCCACCTGAAATAAATTGGAAAGAGTCGTCTCATGTAAACGTCAAAAAACTAAACGAATGAGCTGAAGAATCGAACTCGACTCAGATTTACTCAATAGACTGGAGTCCGGTCGGTACCGATGTTTTTTTTTTTAGTGCCTCAACATAATAAATAAGACTATCCCATTGAATACATAATTCGTAGGTCATTGATTTCATCGACGTGTTGGCTCTTAAAAGAGCCTTCTTTTGTTTGTTTGTTTTTCTTGATGTTGTTTTCTGACATTTTCAGTTATGGTTTCTATGGCGTCCCCAAACTAAGCGATGTAAAAACTGTTGTCGTTTTAACAGTAGGGATATAGGGAAGTAGGACATGATCGCTCAAGATATACCCTAAAATGCTTCAGAAATTTTCTTTTATAGTTCTTTTTGGCTCGTTACTAAGTTTCATCGATGTTTTCTGTTGGTAATTTCCAGTGGTAGCGATCAGACTGTGGTTGGTAGCGACCGGAACATAATTCTTTTTTTCTTTTTACATCTCAGATAAATATAATAATAATGTGATTATTTGTTTTTCAATTATTTTTTTAATTTTATGGATGTAAACCTTAGACCCATATTTTAAAAGTCTTAGCTTCAAAGCAAAAACCAGGTCCAATATGCCTAAAAAGGATAATATTTTTTTGATGATAATTGCCTAACCAATGTAATTACTACTTAATGTTTTCAAAATTAAAACATTAAAGTTTTAAACCTGAGAGTCCGTTTGTTAAATGTTCTTGAGAATAGAACCAAAGGCAATATGCTCAAATTTTCTATATTTCTCACGCCTTATTACAATTTTTCTTATTTCTCTTAATAAGGAATTCAGTGAAAAAACTTGTACCCTATTCACAAAAGCAAAACATATTTAGTTAAACCAGGTTTACCTAAATGAAAGTCAGAGAGAGAATTTGAAAACCTGCATTTTCCATGGGGTTCAAGTAATCACAAACTTGTTTTTCTAAAGTGCTAAAGTGGAAGTCGACAAATCTTACTTTAAACAGCTTTTTGAGAAGAAAAACCAAATGTTTCTGTGTTTGATAAAACTTGTTTAAGCTATAGTGTGAATGGGAATCAGATCCTACTTTTCAAGTGTTACAGCTCATGAGGCAAAGAAAGATATTCACTAAAGTGCATTTTCTGATAAAGGCTACTTTTTGAACAGTAATTCAATAAAAGTTCTTGACGTGGAAAGCAAATTAAAACAGTTTGCTACAAAAATGGATATTTCTCAAATTGATCTTGCGTTTGATCTTTAATTCTCAGAGAGGTTCCTAATTCGGCAAGGAACATATAGCTTAAAACTAGCACTCGTGTCGAATACAAAAGTAGAACCATTTGATTTCATAACGAGGACTGTTTAAGTTTTCCAGCCGGCCATAATTTCTCAATTTAAATATTAAAGATAAAACATTCCATAAAGATATTTACCGAAGAACACTTTTAAAAATACTTGTTGTCGCATACCGAGAGTTTGCATTTTGTTTCTTTAAAAATGTCACTTGGGGATTCTAATTTTTACTGTTATTTAAATATTTACCATTTTTACACATTTTCACGCATTTTCACGCACCAGAATTCCTAGTTTCATCTTGACGCTATCAAAGGTTGTGGAAAAGAAATGGATTATTTTACGTTTCGGCTTTTTTGTCGAAACTACAAACAGAAACACAGTAGTTTGCGTTTTTAAAGTATAATGAAGACGCGAGGAATGATTAAAATTTTTTAGTTTGAACTCGTCATGATCTCACACGGATTACTGACAGACACCGAGAATGATCGCTTTTTGGGATACGAGTGCTGAAAGATGATTTAGCTCAATCCCTGAGGACGAAGACCCCTAACGGTACGAACGTGAATTAATCTCAGCAACAACTACAATTTTTTCGAGCTTATTAGAATCTTCGTGGACGATCGTATTGAATTTATCCGTAAATCCAGGCAACTTTCACGTTCGTTTGTATAGTTTATCAGCACTTAACTTCACTGATTTATATTCTTTTAATGGGGATTTTTGTTTTCGTGCGAGCCAAGTGTACGAAAACAATTGCATTTGTTAACATCTCGTTTAGCTTTTATTTACTTTCAGAGTGAGCGGCGAATATCCCTGATGCTTCAAACAAGAAAGACTGTTCAGGATCTATTTAGAGATACAACACAGATGTAAGAAGTTTTTTCTGAAGATCCGACGAGCTAAAGCGACACTCGAGGACTTTAAGTCAGATGTAAGCAAACGATAAATCACAATTTTCTTGAATTTTGAGAAACACACCTAACTATGGGCTGTTTAAAAATTATAAATTTTCCCGCCAAAAAACTTAGAAAAATACCGGCGCTTTTTAATACGCATGCGCCATTTTTTTTTTTTATTCTGTAAGAAACGTCTGTACGAATGTGGTGAATTTTCCCGCCAAGACAATTAGAAAAATACGGTGCTCAAAAATACGCATGCGCCGGAATTTTTTTTTTTCCTAGTCATTTTTTCCAACATAGCTAATAAACTTGATATTTTTCCCTGGTTTTCTTGTCGTATTTATTATCTACTATTCGTCAATAAAGTAAGTGATCAGTTTTGTCTCATCTTTTATTGTCTTCTCTCAATAAATCATTACAAACAATACATGTTCAACAAAAAACTTTATTTGATTTAAATTCTCTTCGATTAAATAATTGAAAAATTGTCAGGAAAAACTTTTCGTATATATACTAAGACTTTTGGCGGGAAAATTTGGACCAGTTTGCACAGAGTTTCCCCTGGCAACTTTTTTCGCAAAAAAATTAAAGTGATTTCGTCTGCAAGTTTCCCGCCAAAAAATATACAACATTACCTCGTGCAATAAAAATTGAGATCAGAGATGCCAATTTTCCTCTCTAAGATCTACTACATGAAATTTTTAAGTTGAATTCTCAATTTCCAATTTTTAACTAGCTACGTTGGCCAAATTACCTTGTCAAAAATTCAAACGAGTTTATCAAGTGTTCAATTTCTTGCACGAGATGATGTTTGAAACAGAAATGCAAAGAAGCAACATGAAAAGAGAAAGCTTTTCCGGTGAAAAATACGCTTTCTGTACATTCTCGCATTTTATTTTTTTAATCTGAGCTTAGAACTTTTCATGTTGCTTCTGACAGAAAAATAACGGTTTTCTGCTTTCCCTTCGTTTGTAACACAGGACAAATGAAACCTAAATACGCGTAGAACTTCTGATGAAATAAGCTTGTTTTCGTCAAATTACCCTGAACATTGTTAACTGGCTTTAGTTCAAAACTGTTCTAAATATATTTTTTTTGAAAGTGAGAGCAAGCTTTAATGTTGTTTTCACAGTAAAACAAAACTATTTGCTTGACTCGATATCTGCTATAAAGTTTTGAAACAAGTTTTTACCACTTTTTCTACAACTTCGTCAATTAATTGACTTTTTTATTATGTTCTGTCCGAGTTGAGTTGAATACAAGAGCAAGCCGTGCAGTTTTTTCACGGGAAAACAACAATTCAATTGTATGGCTCCATGTCTCCTTAGAAGTTTTTAGAGAAGTTGCTTTGATTGTAAGTTTGTAATTAAATTGATCCTTTTATTCTGTTTCATTGACGTTTAATCAAAGGCACGAGCTAAAAGTGAGATGTTTTTCTTGGACAGACAATAACAATTCAGTTGATTGGCTCGATTTAAAATTTCAGAGACAAAATTCGAGTGAGAATTTGCTCTTAAACTATTGAATCAATTTCTTTTCCTATTTGAAAAAACATACATGTGCGTCTGTTATGTCCTGTGTTACAAGAAAAGCCGGCGGAAAATAGTATTTTTCTACACTAAGTTAATTACAGATTAAGATAAAACACAGTGTCTGGTCGAAAAAGGTCCAAGATTACTTCCTTTTAAGAAACGGAAGTTTGAAAAATGAAATTCAGAAAGACATTTTACTAAACAAAGGTGACCACATAGTCCCAGCAAAATACTTTTCCCTCGTTTTTTTTTTTTTTTTAAGATCGTCATTTGTATGTGTTTTTGTTTGCTTACGTTCTAAATAGTCGTGAACTTAGTAAAATGAAAATTAAAAATTAAAATGATCTCTCAATTTGTATATAGGCAGGGAATTAAGGGAAAATATTCTCTGCCCTTCAAATCGTTCAATTTTAAGATAAGTTTCTCTCGCATAATTCTTTGGTCCAGACTATTGATTAAGCGGCTGTAGTTCTGCGATTTAATCACAGCACTGTAATTTCTTCCGAACCAGACACTTTGCTTTATAATAAGCTAAACCGCCGAGAGAACATTGGCAATGAACATGTTTATTATTAGTGATTCACGTTTTGAAAATCGGAGCAACTTTGTGTAACAGTCCAGTTCATGTTAAGTCAGCTTTGAACATCGCGATGTTTTATGTGCCTGCAGTTGTTGACACTCGTTAAAATCAGTCTGTTCTGCGTCGAAAACAAGCTTTCTTAAGCAGTTCATTACATCAATGTCAAGCTGGCTTGTTTGTAAAGTGGTAGTAGTTACTAACATCAGTTGAAACGAGTCTGTTCTATGGTAGTCACAAGCTTTCTGAAGCAGTTGTTCATGGCAATGTCAAGCTAAGTTGTTTGTAAAGTGGCAGTAGTTGATGTCTGTTGAAATCAGTGTTATATGTTGAAAGCAAGCTTTCGTAAGCAGTCGATTACGTCGATGTCAAGCTAGGTTGTTTGTCGGGTGCTAGTAGTTGTACATCTGTTGAGATGAGTCTATTGTATGTTGGCAATCAGTTTTCTCAAGCGGTCCTTGAAAACGATCAGCGATGTAGGTCAAAGATCGAGTCGAGTCCCAGTAAACACTGTGATTTGCAAGTGAATAGTGGACAGCGATACGCTTTCTGACATCACAATTTTTCAGTCAGTCCTTAACTATAATCACTTTTACTTTGTGACTGATACAGTGTTGCAGAATCAACGGGATAATCCTGTAAGTCTCCTAGATAAAACGCATCGTCAGGATTCAGTTGTTTCGTTATTTCGGCGAGTGTTCCCTCAACGCAAGATTCTTTCTGCGTAATTTTCAGGCTGCGCCTCATCTAAAGTATGTTTATATCTTCCAAACATAATGAGCCAAATGAAAACAGAATGAAAAATGCCATTGAGTTCTCTTGTCGGCTGTCATTTACAACTTTATGGCCAGAAAGATCTATGTAACTAAGGTGCTACTGTCAACTGCACGTTATGAAAATTGATGCAATAATCAGTCGTAAAGGGCTAATCATTTCCCTTTTTTGATAAAAACGTTTTCATAAACGTCTTTGAAAATTCTATGGAAAAATTGCGCTGATTTTCTTTAAATTCTAGTGTCCAGTTTATAACCAATCGATGCTCCTTTCTCAAAGAAACTGACAATTTACTTCGGAAACAATGTCCTATATTCTTAATCGACTTACAGTTCCACCTTAGATTCATTCTTTGCGGCCATAATAGGTTGTAACTATAGCAACGTAATAACCTATGGTGACTTGAGGTACTGGGTGCTTTGCATTTCTGAAAATCTAAACCGAGTAATTGGCGAAATTTTTAAGTCGCAAATTCGTCGTTGTTATTGGTTTAACGAACCAAATTTAGCCCGAGAAATCTGTTCCACAAGCTCAAAGAAAAAAAGTGCCATGTACGGTTTTGTTTTTTTGAAAGAAGTATCGTTTTTATATTACAGTGAATTTGTGTCTTTCAGAATCGCTTTAAATGCTTGTTGATATGCAAAACAATAAGTACCTCACTGAACTTTTTCGTCCGCCCTATCTACTTACTGTGTTATTTTTTTTTTAAGCCAACGTAGGTAGTTTACAGATCTGATCTATCTGGTACAATCAAGAGTGAATTTATTGAATAATAAGTTCAGTCACCATTTTACTACAGATATATAATAATATAAAGTTCTTATCTTTGTCGAATCTTTTCTTCATTCCAGTGGCTCCAGTTGTCCTCTTCGTCAACAGTTCAGTTGCTTTCCTTTTCGCACAGATGACATTTCACTGATAAGCAACAGGCCAAATTTGGGTTAAGTAACAAAATACTTAATTCTCTGACTATTATTATAACCAGCAAGGTATAAATATATATGCGAATTAAATAAGGTCACAAAATTATTTTGTTAGATTTTGCCACGATTCATAAACTCTACGGGTTCAAGTGGAAGAAATATGAATTACTAAGCAAATTCTGACTAGAGTAAATTCCTTCAAGAATAGAATAATCTTATGCACTAGGCCTCGTCGAAGGCTAAAGTTCTCTAGGTTTTCAGGTAAAATGGTCTAATTAGCTCTCTATTTTGAAAATTTTATGCTTATTCGGTTAAAGCTCTCGTCAAGAAGCTCTAGTTGTAGTAAATGAGTATATTGTTACCTGTAGTCAAATTCGAGTTTTTGCCACCAACGCCTAAAGCCGACTCATTACTCGCACGTGTTAACTCAGAAACTACTATTCTGAAACTAAACCCTCATATTTGCCAAAGACGCATAACAGTTCTGTATTTACCTTTGTTGAAGTAGAGTACACACTTCCTTCCATGTCGCGAACGTTTCTTCATACATCTTCCATGGCGCTCAGCAAACACGTCTTCGCACATCGACAACTAACGTGGTTTACTGTGAATTCCATGACTATGAATATTGATTAGAAACAACAACCAATCAGTGACGACTTCATCACAGATATTGAGGTGGGCACGATTTGTGCCCATTGTAGCAGCAGCCAATCAGGGAGAAAGCCACAAAATGAGTTTATTTTCCTGCTTTCATTATTGCATGTTGATGTGCGCTTCAAACAGAACGTATTTTGCTTCATTTTTTTATGATTGTGAGATAGATATCACTAAACTGAAAAACTTGCATATCATGTGTACAAATAAATGAGCTTTAACGATAAAACGGTAGGATCTTTTTTTTTTTTATCAAGTCCATATTTTAGAATAATATTCTTTTTTTTCAGTTGTGTGAAAAGAAAGGCAAAGGTTTTGCGAGCTGTGAATAAGAAAAAAAGGTTAAAATACGGTAAAGGCTAAGAAAAGTTCCAAAAATGAAAAATAAAAATGAATCAGTTAATCGTGGGCGAGAGGAAGAGAGGGATAAAAAGAACTAACAAGGCATTTAGCCCTTCCTTTCCGAGGTCGAACCTGGTGCGATCACCCTTGAAGTAAAGTTCTTGCCCACAGCACCACCACGACACTATAATAAAGATAGCTGCATTTTAAAATTATGACTGTTTCTGGAAGTACTTCCTTTTCTGTCCAATATACACGCAATGAAAGGTTTTGATTCTCATACAAGATTGATACTTTAACAACATGCCACCAAGCTGAACTCTGAAATTGGCTTGTAGTGCAGGCGTCTCATCAAGGCGAGCTAAAAGAAGCGCGCGATCGTTCACTCAATTAGTCCTGTTCAATTTGAAGTTTAATTTGAAGGCAGTGGGAGGGGGCGGGAAGGGGCGAATATTCACTCCCCCACCCTCACCCCTCTCCTTATTTTTTCACTGTCTCTCACCTCCCTTGGTATACATTTCTTTCTATCCCTAGCCTTCGCCTTTTATTAAAATGAAAGACGACGGCCATAAATTTTCGCTAGGAAAATTCGCTCGCCACAATAACGCCTGCCACGTAGGCTACCAAGAAATCAAAAGATTAGTTTGTACATTGTTCTGACCAATTTTTGTTTTAAGTCTCGTGAAGGATTCAAAGACTCTTATTTGAGCATACCTCATCATAAAAATAATGCACGAAGAAGTATATCGACATCACAAATTTAACAAATGCTTAAAATTAATTCTTGCTTTCACATTTCTGTGCATATGACATGACAGTTAGTTCCATTAGAAATAGACTGTGTCACATATGACTTAAATGCAACAGTGAAAGGAAGCTCTAATTTTTAAGGCCCTACGGAGGTAGATCAACATGGTTATGATATTCACAAGCACCAAAACTCAGCCAATGGAGACCGTTTTTAAGCTCAGTGTAAATATATCTTTCGAATATTTGGTTGGGATTAAAATATTTCCTCAAGACAATTAAGGGGGTGAGGAATATTTTCAAGGGTCGGGAGAAAAAGTACTGAAAGAGAAAATTGGCGCAAAGAAAGTCAGTAAATTAAATGTTTATTTTGTTTTCATCTCTTTAATGTTGTTTTATTTCAAGTTATTTATGTAGTAAAACAATGGAAAGAACAATTCAATACAATTCTGTCCAATTCATAAATGTGTTATCTTAAGATGTCTTTCAAGATGAGCAACTTCTTTCAAGACTGCAGTCATTGAGGAATTGTTAGGGATATCAACGTCGATTGAAAGCGACAAGGTGATAGTGTCGATGATCTGATTATTGGTCAAAAAGTAATTATCGTAAAAGTGTCTGGAGAGGAAACAATGTTCTCAGTGTTGGAAAATCTTCCATTTCATAGGTCATTATCCAAGCTTTTGTTTTACCTATCAGGTAAGTGAACTATTTGATATCTGGTTAGACAGATTCACATCAGATAACCGAAAAATTTTGCTCTACAGGATTTAGAATTTCAGAGTCGTTCCAAAACTTCACGTAGAAAGCGGATCGCGTGATAGTCTTGCAAATCCAATACCTTCCAAGTGTAAATTTCATGCTACTCTTCAGATATTGCATAAATTTTCCCATTTTTTCATTTGATGCTTTCTTTTTGGACTTTTCTCTCCATATTTTAACCATCAGTGCACATGCACAGTCTGCTTGAGGTCATCATGATTTGAGGGTGCACAGTATCACTGCAAATGCGTAAAGCAAGAGGTCAAACTTGGGTTTAAAGGTTACATGTGTGAATAAAGCCATTACACACTCTTCCAGGCTTCTGCTCTATTCAGTTAGCTTTGATCAGGGAGCTCCCTCACTTTTGCTTTAATTATTGCCATGGTTGATAAGTTTCCTCGGTCCAATGCTAGTAAACTTGGTCAATGTTCATCTGTATGGTAAGGTAAAATAATTATTTTCAACCACTAATACATATGAAGACAAAGTTAAACACAAAATATTTCAAATGGAGAGGTGATGTAAGGACAGTTCTGATCATTGGTTTTGAAAGGGTAATAAGAAAAAAAAGGACAATGTTAAAATTTTTGGCAGGAAACATTTGTATGGCCCAAGGTTTTATGTTATTTCTCTAGTTTTCAAGATTATTACTTGGCTGCACAAAGTGGAGTACAAACACCCTGTGATATTCTACAGTTGGTTATTTGTACCATAAAAAAACACCCCCCTAATGGTTGGCAGCACATGCTACATTTCTCTATCCACTTTACTTTTCCTGCTTATAAGAAATGAACAGAAACACTTGGAAGAAAAAAAGGCAGGTGGACAATAAACAACTTATTAGACATTTTGGTGTGTGCTTAGTATTTTCACACATTGTTTGTATTTTGACTCACCCTCCAGGCTTGTCAAAATATAACATGTAATACCTCCAAAACCTCTGGTAATATAAATTTATTTAACAACTTACTATTCAAGCAAGATACCAAACAACAAGATCAAACTCGGCTAGAGCAAGAAAAAGGAGTTGGTTGACTTAAAACAGACTCAACACAAAGTTGTACAAATTTTTGTCCTTGCACATGCATATTAATCTCATATCTGGTCCTGAAAAGATTCCATGTCTTCTGGTGGGAAAACTCTAGTGGTTCATTAGAGGCCTTTTTTATATCTGTCCACATTGGTTAATATTTTTTTCCCTGATTAATTAATAAACATGGAGTTTGAACAATACATTCATTTTGTATGGAAAATATTTTGTTAAATTCACTGCCTTTGTACATTGCAAAATACTGGGAATAACAGCCATTTGTACAAATTATAATCTTCATTTCAACAAAATCATTGGATTCTGTGGCTTACCTTAGCATGTTCTTCTCCTTTAGTCACTCTTCCATCCGCTCCACCCATGCAAGATTTGGACACCTTCATCATGGCAAAGAATCTAGAAAGGATAAAACTGTTACTGATTTTTGTGGTTTCTGACTGCCCACAGATTTCTGTCTGACCCACAGTTTATTATGCAAACAATTCTTTGATAAAACAAGAGACTACCTTAAGGACTCAAAACTCTGTTCTAATAATTTTTTGCTTTCTAAAAATCGACAAGTTTGAATTTCCCATAGTGTTCAAGATAGTCTGAGTGAAATCTATGCTATCCATTTATGTTATACATTTTTTTAATTAAAAAAAGGAGAAGATGCAAAATTTTCAGGAAAAATTCCAAAGCAAAGATGAGAAAAAATTGTATCTTCAGCGAGGGAAGGATGAGGTAGTTTCATGTTTCTTTCCCTGATTCCTCCCTTAACTGCAAATGTTGTGTACTCAAAACAGACTGTGGAATGATGTATATTCCCCATGAATTTCCATCTGAGCTAGTAAAGTACTGTACATTGATTTAAGACAAGCTTTGAAAAATTAGTACAAATTGATCTGATGTTGGTCGTTTTGGTTCCATTTATTTCTTTAGTCATATAGCTATTCTCAACCAGACTCGACAGGTCTGCATACCCATGACCTCCTGCACCAACAAACTTGTTCAATAATCTTCCATGCAAACCTTCCACCTGGTTAATAAGAACGAAGTATACATATACACAACACGTTATCCTGCGAGAACGTAGTACTCGATCGTTAACAAACCACTTTTCAACTTACTTTTTGGCCAATAGAGCTGGGCAAGATTCCGGTTGGGATCTTGAAATTACTCCAATCCTTCGAGGCAAGTTCACAGTTTTCTTTTCATGTCTCAACTCTCAATATCTTCGAATTCGCTCCTGGAAGGAACAGGTTTCCCTGTCTTGTTGATTTTCTTGTCTCCTTCACACGCATTTATAAAAAAACCAAAGCAGCAGTAAATGAAAGTAAGGTATTAACCTATTTACATGTTACATGTTGCTCTATCAAATCGAGCCAAATATATCCAGTCCAACCGTCGTTCAGTCAAATCCACCATCTTTCCCACCTTGGATAGACCCTTAAATATGGAGATGAACATCAAATCACCTTCCAGTTTATATATGCTCCCGTCTCGTATCTCTTCCTAAAGTAAAGCCGGAAGTTGATCAACACTCGACTGCAAAAGGTCTGCAAAGCATACTCGGTTTAAAGGGCTACTGTGCAAAACTTCTCTTGGAGTAAATAATGCTGAGTCCCCTGGTACAACGCTATCGGGCAACATTAAGAGGGTCCCCTAAGTTTTTTACGTGAGGTGTGATCAGGTGACTTTTTTTCTCGTGAAAGTTCGTGAAAAAAATAGAATAAGACATTAGTCCCGACTAAGAAAAAGGTAAAATGTCAATTCGTGACATCAGATTTTTATTTGTATGTGAAACATGATCATCTCAAATGAACGTGAAAGAATTTTGAATATAATTCGTGATGTATGAAAAGGCCAAATGCATTTACGTGACTGAGTGTTAAAAAGGAATTGGAGACCCTTCATTAACATAGGGAACATCAACGATCAAGGAAATGTGAAGGGAAAGATAAGTTTGCTTTCCAAGGGAACAGGTTACGAGACCAATTTTACAAATATATTTACCATGTCTGCAAATTTCAGTAACAAATTTAATAAGAAATTTCAGTTATTCTTGGTACCGAATGGTTTTGTCTGCCGAATTATTTTACACGGGAAGTCAGAGCGACTGATCTAGAATTTCCGTCGTTGCTGAGACAGTCGTAATGATAAGGAACTGGAATGACGTAGTCAAAGGAAAAGTTTCATCAAATATTCAGTATATTATGAGCGCCACGCACTTCCAAGTTCAGTCCTAATCGGTCGATGGAAAGGTAAGTTTGCATACAAAGGAACAGGTAACGAAACCACTCTAGCAAATATATTCACCATACCTCCAAATTTCAGTCACAGATTTGATACGAAATTTCAGTTACTTCCGGTAACTGAAAGTTTTGGCTGCCGAATTATTTTATACGGAAAGTCAGGCAGCTGTTTTTAAATTTCCGTCGTTATCGTCATGGTTAGATTACAGAAGAGAACTGAATTTTAAAATTTTGCGGTAATCGTCACAAATAATTTTCTCTGACTCTTAATTTGGTGAAGGTTTTCCAAATGTATTTTCGTGACGAGTGTACTCTGCACCAAGATTTGTGCCCTTAAGTAAACTCGCCTCGTCATCAATTTTTGTAGCAAAGGTTTCGCCGATCAGTTTATATTCTAAATCCTTATACTTAAGCAGTATCTATTTTTAAGTGGCCTCTTCGCGTCTTTTGATTTCGTTTTCAGGTACCTTAGTAAGAAGTTACTATCACAAAGTCTCGAAGCTGACGATCAGGGTAACTACACGCTCGCCAAGATTTGTATGTCAGAGTTTGTTCAGTTGACTCAACCCCTCTTCGTCCCCTGATTCCCTCCTGGATTTTAAATAAAAATTAAGAATTCGAGCTTTTGACCACAAAAACGCTCTTGCATTGCAATCTTTTTTTTTTTTTTTTTTTTTTTTATAAATACAGTCTCGTTCAAGTTCGCCTTGTGGTTTTTTTTTTTTTAAAGAAAATAATAATGCAGATTGGAGAGCTTTCTCACGATACGTTAAAGCTAGTGTGTGTCTCCTTAAATGATGGACTGAGCACTGGCTACAAAGCTCTGATAGCGAAGATGTTTACTGACCTTTATTCCCACGAGGAGGTAATTGAGATTGAAAAAAGGAGGAATCCAGCAAAGAAATTACTACAAGATCTTAACAACCGGCAAATACCGGTGGAGCGACTCCTAGAAGGATTGGAAGCTATTGGAAACATAAAGGCCATAAATATTATAATGAAGGGTATAGTGTTTTGTTCTGCTTTGTTTAAACATGAATAATCGTTTTCTTCTATTTGCAAATACTTTGGCTACGTGTGAATTTGAAGTGTTTCAGTCAAGGAATTCGTATTTGTTCCAACCTTGGTCCAGCAAGTACTGAAATTGTGATTATTTACACAGATGTCATGAAAAGAGGGAAGACTCTTAACTTGCCTAAGGATAATCCATATTCTGGATGCTGCTCCACTAGGCAGCCACAGGAGGTATGCTTATTCTCTAAAATGTGTTTTATCTAGATTTCTAAGAACCGCTTCTGATAACGTTCTCAACACTTGTGTCGAGACAAAGCTTGAAAAATCAATTTTTCTCCTGGGTATCTTGGCTGGCGAAAAACAATGGATTTATAGTAAATGTTAAGCCGGCAAAGTAAGGCTCTACATCTAAGATAACTACAACAAAGTAATTTTTAAAGGAATATTTACATCAACGTTTTATGTTAGTGATGAGTGCATATAATTACGAATACATACAAGCGTATCAGTAGAGTGATTACAAAAACCGTTGACTATAAAGAGGACGCCACTATATGATCACCTGTGTTCATGTTTTGGCTTGTTCCCAATTTTTTGAGGACAAGTCAAAACATAGACCTCGGTCGGTCTTTACACATGTAGATCCAGCGGAATATTTAATATTTCTTTCAAAATGTAAAATTCTATATTAAAATTCAAGAAATAGAGCATTTTTGCTTGTTTTTATAGCTCCATCTAAACACGAGAAAGGTTTACATGCTCTCGTTTCTTAACACACCCAGTGACCATTAAGGGGTACGGATAATACATCTCGGTTATTTCATAAAGGCGTCTATTAACACTTCACTCCCAAATTTCATTCGCAATTCTCCTTACTGTCTGCTTTACAATTTTTTATGACGTGAGTTTGGAGAATTTGGTATTGGATCAACCAATAACTTGTCTGCTTGGTATTGTAATGATATAGTAAGGAGAAATTCTGTCCTGGTCACTCATGGGAGTTTATGGGTTAATCAGCAAGGTTACAAGTCCTTTACAAAAACAGTATAACCGGTAATCGAGTGTAAATCCAGTGTTAATCTCGGCATTCTGTCATTTAAGTAAATTTAAATCAGTGATAAGAACAACTTGAAATCCGTAGTACCGCTTGACAGCCAACAGGAACATTTTTGAGATGCTTTCTATGGATTACAATTTTTTTTTTGTTGAAACAAAGTAATGTTAACAATAATACTGCCTAGTTCCTCCCTTTCACAAACTGATTAAATGGCAATAATTTATCAAATTAGTTTAAAAAAGAATATTTTTGCCTCAATCAATTAGGTGTTTAGTTCAGATCTTTCATCGTTTTGTTTTCTCCTCGTTTAATTCTAATTGATTAACAACTTTAGAGTGAATTATTCGCTTAAATATGGTACACGGTTACGGTTGTGGCTGTTGATCATGATCAGATTATGGTATACAGATATAGTATACGGTAAATATGGTATACGGTCACGGTTGTGGCTGTTGATCAGAATCGAATCCGTCAATTTGTAATTTTTGCATTTAATTGATCTTCCCAGCACAGAGATGTTGTAGTAATCGAAGTAGCCAGCGGTACTTCACCCTTGCCGTACCCTACCAGGGAACAAGTCAAAACATACAGAGCTCCTGTTCAGGAAACACTGATCAATTCATCACAGTAGAGTAATGAAGATTCCGTTACTGTGAAAGGATGGTAACCAACCTACTTGTTTACTTTTTCTCATTCTTATAAGAAAACACGTATATTGTTGTGAAGTTAGTTGTTTAGAATGTAGATCTAGCCTACGTTAGGTTTCCTGATTGTGTGTCATGCCCAGCTGTCTAGATTTGTACACCCTTTACCAAATTGATTAAAAAATATATAGTATATTTGCGTTGAACAACAGGAACAACACAGTTCCTGTATGGGTTTTGCTAGTGGTGTCCTTGTTTGGGTTTGTTGGTTTAGACCAACAACATAGTTCCTGTTTGTTTGTTTTTTTTAATCGACTGTTAATAGGTTAGAAATAAAGTGTTTTATTACCCGACTCGGGCAGTCAGAGGGCCAATAACTTAAATCAACCAATCAAAATGCTCTATTGCCGGTCAATATTCTCTCAGTATTGGACCGGGCACTGTCCCGAATGGTCCCAAATGATACCGCACTAGTGTCCCTTTGAACTTCAGTCGTATAATAAATCTCTTATTAACCAAGCTTGCTCGGGACCGTACTGGAAGAATATCGGCCCTCGGTCTTTTTTGTATGGACCTCGCTACGCTCGGTCCGTACTGTCGAGACCTCGGGCCGATATTCTCCCAGTACGGCCCTCGCGCTTGGTTAATAAGATATATTTGTTATTAACTTCTACAAATATTTAGATTGGCAATTTTACAAAGAACTTTAATCAGAGATCGACAGGTTTTGCAGCCCAAACATATACCATACTAATGAAGTAGTTAAGGACGTGTATTAGACTTGATTTAGGGGCCCTTATTGATACCAGCCTATGGTTGATGCGGCTACCCTGTCTAAATAACTATGATTTATCTTAGAACTTAAAGAGAGTTGATCAGTTAGCTAAATAAAGAAGAAAAACCAGAAGAGTCTTGGTCCTTCTTAATAGAGCGATTTTTCAAAGAGCCAAACCTCTAAGTTAGTCGCAACAAGATTGATGTAGCACTTCATTGGAAACGATTAATTTCGTAAGAGGAACTCTCCATATTCATTTGCATTCCTTTCCGTTGCAAGCTTTTTAACTGTTTTAACAAAAAAAAACATATGTTGTTAAGTAGGAAGGTGCACGCTTTTTCATTGGATCGTAGTTTACTTAGGAGTTTTGCCATTTGCCGGCTTTGGCATTTATAAAGACTAGTCAGTTTCAAGGCTGGATTTCTATGTTTGAGTGTTGGGGAATCTCGTCTTCGTGACAAAATTGCACTTCGGTCGTAATCCTGCCACTTACCAGACAAAAAATACACGCCCAGGCCGAACAGACTGCTCTGTAAGGAGATTCGGCCGGGTTTTCTGTATCATACGAAGTCTAATCCTCCATCTCCACAGCCCCAAGGGACCATCGTTTTGCTCTTTACTGAACTCACTTGCATCCCCTAAATCAAAGGTTTGATCGCAACCAGTCGATTAAATTCTAACCTCAAGTGAAGGAAGCGATTGTCCTTCGCGCAAAAGTCCGGAGAGACGATCAAGCATTTTGCCTCGGGAGTTAGCAAATGCCGTTTAAGATATGTGCTTGGCCAACGCCGTCAGTTAGAAAACGAAACTGTTACTGATTTTTCGTATAGTCGCCGCCAAAACTGGACTGGGTTAAATCTAGTGAGGAATGAGTGGACTCCCTAATTTGTGCAGGGACTTCTCCTTGGGATACACGAGTATGTTATTTTACGGCTACAGAAATTCAGAAGCTGCTGAAAATTTCGCCAAGTTGAAAGAATCGGTGCTCGCCACTTAGGGAAACGCACAGATTTGGATCCTAAGGACGTTTCGGCTAAAATTTTTTTAGAGGAGCTTTCAAAAGCTGTCAACCCCCAGAGAGAAATCAATAGGTGCTTTCGAGCACAGAAGCCCATACTTGAGAGGGTCCGACATGAAGCAAATTATCAAGACCTTAGAGAACTGATGGAAAATTCCAGTATTAAACCTCCAACTTACCGCTCTCGTTTTGGTGACGCAAATTGGTTACAACTGCAGTAAAAAGGGGCACACGCACTACTTCTGTCGTTCCAGACCTGATCCAACGGTACCCCACCGCAGGGGCCATAGAAAAGCTACTTGGAATAATCAACTATGACAAGGTAATCGAACTTGGCAGTTAAAGCAAAGGAACTGTAAATTTTACTTCACTGAGTATGTTTTTGTAATTGGATTCAATTTTAGTTGGGTTATTGATGGAGTTATTTCAGAAATACAGCTTAATATGAAGATTTTGATTAGTTCGTCTTTGTCAAAACTCGTTTGAAGTTTTCTTTCAAGATGAAGTTGGGAAACGGAAGCTAAGTATTTCCTCATGAATAAACCGTGTAGCATTGGAGATAGTTTATGCTGTCGGCGGATTCGTATACAAAACCAGCTGCAAGTGGAGAAAATAATCGTTTCGAAGAAAAAGCAGTTGAGTTGTCAGATTATTTAATTTGTCTTCAGAATTGAGAGACTTCGCTGCATTGTCGATAAAGTTCACAGAGAGATCTTTCAGAAAATAAGTCAACTCTGCTTTCAAAGCCGTCAACCTAGCTTCTTAAAAATCTATGTTGAGATAAATTTTGTCGGAGGAGACGATTCTCCATAAGATAGTGAGTATTTTAAACAATTAATCACTGCAGCAACAACACGAAAAAGAGCTAGAACAATAAAGTAATAAAGTCTGTCTTAGGGAGTAGTCACCTGTTTTAACAGATCGTGACGTTTTGACTGTGCACTGATTAACCTTTATCTGGCGATGAGTTTCGACTGGTCACGTGTCACACTCGAAACGCGATGTTCTGCTGTGGTTGGTTCCCGACAACTGTGATCGGCGCATTTCGATCGTTATCAACACAGCACAATAGCACATTTGAAATGGACGAAGAGGAGAAATATCAATGATCCACTGTTTAAATGTCAATTTCCTATCACTTTTCCTCAAAATTCTATTTTCGCTGACTTGAAATAGATTCCTGACTATTACTCGAGCTGTGGCGGTGATTCAAATAAAAATCAAGTCCTGACAACTCTTGATGCTACCTCTCAGCGTTAAGCACTGGAAAAGAGAATTCTAATCCGCGACTGGCTTCAGTAAAGTCCAATGCTTCTTTAACTGCTGAAACCATATCAGAGTTTTTCCATTCTCCATCTTCCATATGTTTTATTCTTTTAAAGGTCATTCCTTTCCGGTTCAATTCATTCTCTTTTAAATCAGGATTAAGTTTCATTTCAGATGGGTCATACTTTGTCCAGAAATCGTTGGGTGACCTGGGGAAGACACCGAATTAATTCATTATTTTTAAAGGCTACGTTGCTATTTAGCACATACAGTGTTTGAGCGTTGCCACGGTTGTAGATATCATCAACACGGGTAGACAAACACGCCACAAACAAAATTCACTTTTTATTAGATGTCCAAATGAAACATTTTGCGAAAACTCTCCATCCTGGAATATGAAGAGATCGTGAACTTCAGATACTAGCCGACAAATAATACAGATCTAATTTAGCCTAGTTGAATCTTTTCGTTATCAAGTATTCCAGGTTTTCAAAAATCTGTTCCAAATAAAAACTATTCTCTCTAACGCTTTTTTCTACCCATCCAGATGGCGTTGAAACCAATGCAAGGTCTTCAACCCTGAAGTCTTTTGGTTGGTACAAAAGACACCACATCGAGTCCGCATGCTCATCGTTTTTGAGACCCAGAATGTATATAATTTCCTGGCTTACGAAACCGGGGTTGACGTTCCGTCAAGAATTAAAAAAAAAAACCCGAGTATTGATTAAGATTATAATATATCGGAAGAGACTAACTGTAAATTGTGGTTATCTGCTTTGCCACGCCTACTAGGGCTACTAAGTAGTTTATCAATCTATCATGTTACGCTTTAGAAGGTTGTGTCGGGTGGGGTTAGCGGAGGGGTAACAGGTGCAAACGAAAACTGATATACCCCTTACGCAACATTAACCAGTCTTTCATCAACCCGTAACTTTATAAGGCTCCATGCTTTTCACAGTAATCGAGCACGGTAAGATGGCAAAAGGATGTGTATGAAAAGATGAAAGTGTTCTTTTTTGCAACAGGTGTTGTTGTACAACAGGACTATGCTGTCTTTCCTGAACGAAAGCGATGCTTGAATGGTCAAGTAAATGGCTACTGAAAATTACTACTTCCAGTACCATTGGGTTCTGCTTTCAATGCACCAACTATTTCAATTGTCACTCACCCATAAGCCAAACCTGACGGTCCGATTTTCATGAGGCCGCCTTTTGCGGAATAACTAAATGTTTGTAAACAAACTAAAAAAACAAAAGACACAAAATGCACTACTCACATCCTCATCATAGAGGAACCGGAGCCTTTACTTGGCGCTCCTTCAGCAACATGATGAGCCACTAAGCGAACAGCTGGGTGAAAGTGCCCAGTCCCCAACATAGCCAATTCCCAAACCGTCGCGCTATCAGCATTGCTGAGCTCGGGATCATTTACGTCTGGTCTAAACACACCAGTGCCCATGCTTTCACTGTCAAGTAGCGCTTGTACCTTAGTGTGAGACTGGAAACAAATAGGAGGAAGAAAAAGTTAAAACCATTGAAAATACCCAATGGAAAGTGTCAGAGGGCTGCATAAAAACCTAGCCATTGCGAGGGATTTTTTTCCACGCTTGAAACCTAGCTGCTTTCATAGATTAGTGTTTAACATAAGCTTGGTCCTCATAGGAATGCCCCCTGCTACAGTCTGAACTTTGATGATCATGATCGTAACTATCATAGCATAAAGAAGAGGCACCTCAGTTCCGTGTAGAAATGTTATTCTTCGAGTTCATAGAAGAATGATATAGAAGAATTCTGTGACGACTGCAATGACGAAATGCACATCAAAATACATCAAAAACGACCACAGAGTATACGCACACGTCTCAGAATAGGACCTGAGACATTTTAGTATTACACAGCGTTGGATTCACCTGAAGAAATGACTTAACGTAGGCGAGAAAAGCCATTGAACTGTTGGCTTCAGACTGTAAGCTTACAGTGCAGAGGCGCTTCACAAAACCAGCCACGCGTTGCACAGGAACCTATGAAGTTGAAAAAAAAAAAAAAAAAAAAAAAAAAAAAAAAAAAAGACTCGAGGTTAAAAGCTGCAATGAGCTATCGACCCTAATTGCCGTGCTGATCAAAAACCATCAATCTGGCAATTAATCAATCAACTAAACAATCAGACAGATTTTATTATGCCGATTGAAATGAAATAAACTAATATAAAAGAATTTTTTTCAAGAATTGTTTCCTCACATGTTTCAACCTTTAAGGTCCACGAGTCAATCTATGACACTAGCTTATACTAACTCCCGTGGTAACTACAAATTCGCACAAACATTTGTACCCAATGTTCTGATAAATGCGACTGACTACCTGCTTGCGTCGCTTTTTTAACATTTCTTCCAGACACTGCAATGCCACTGGAACATCTTCACTGCTACTTCCTTGAATGGAAAAACCGAAAACAGACATATAAATATAAGAAGGAAATACCAAAATAAGTAGGGGTTGAAACAGCAAGGAAGCATTCCAGCTTCTGTTCTAGCTGAAGCAGCAAAAATACAGCTTTCTCGAGTTAACATATACTTCCCAAAAGAGACCCCTTTGAGTTCTTCCTTCGGTGTGATTGTTAGAATGTGTAGTCCACTACCAACACCCCGAAGAACGCACGAGAAGCGACGGTAGCTGTTCCCCTTCACTCTCCCCCTCCCTTTCCCCCTCCCCCTCCCTTTCCCCCTCCCCCTCCCTTTCCCCCTCCCCCTCCCTTTCCCCCTCCCCCTCCATTTCCCCTCCCTTTCCCACTCCCCCTCCCTTTCCCACTCCCCCTCCCTTTCCCCCTCCCTTTCCCCCTCTTACCTCTAAATATGCGTAACGACACCAACTGGCCCCCTCAACTGATAACCAAGGGTATACGCCTATTCTCACGTCACGGTTAATCGATAAGTCTTGACGTTAAAGGTGATTATGAATCGTGAGTTCCTCGTGGGTTGAAAAATTAGCAGACTGTGGTTACAAACACACTGAACTATCATTCTACACCATTGCAGCCAAGTAGTGAGCGAATCAATGACAACTTTTTATACCTGGAAGTCTCCAATGCTCTACCATGGACTAAGCTTGTTCTTTACGAAGGCCGAGACATACGAAGGGATGTGCTCCCGGGTCAGAGCACACTGTAGGACCGGAGCCCCTCTGTGTGTACCAACAGAGCATAGTTTAACCCACTTGACAATGCTCCCTCGTGTATACTAGTCGAGCAAAATGGGAACTTAGCTGAAGTAACTCAATTCTCTCAGCTCTTACCTGCATGAGTTTGCAGCAGCGACAAGTACAACATTCTGTAGAATTCTCGAGGATCGATGTTCAGAGCTTCCCCTGTATTTTGAAAATGAAGTGAAGAAGGACCAAAAAAGTAGTGTCAAAAAATTTACAGAAATAACTTCAAATTGTTTCT
Source organism: Stylophora pistillata (assembly GCF_964205215.1). NCBI lineage: Eukaryota > Metazoa > Cnidaria > Anthozoa > Scleractinia > Pocilloporidae > Stylophora > Stylophora pistillata. Next base: position 27,526,343 of record NC_142519.1, on the reverse strand, counting down.
AACGAAAGCCACTAAGTAAACAAAAAACACAAAACAAAACAAAAGGCAAAAATAAAAGCCTTCTACTTGCCTTGGCCTGATAGAATTTTAAATGCTGTGAGTACACAGTTGAGAGTCTCCCTCAGGGTAAGCTCCTGAAGCGGAAGAATAAAAAAAGGAAAGCTATTGTCGCAAATACAACTGCAAAACTGCTGGCACATTATCTGCACGATTCCAACGATGCCTTTTCCGACGAGTCTTAGCAAGCTAAATAAGCAGACACCCCATGAAATTCTTTTACATTCTTGGATTCTCAGATGTCAGTTTACAATCACTTCCTTACTCCGCAAGGATTAAAAAGGCATACCAAGTTATAATTTTCTATTTCAAATTCCCTTGTAGTATTTTCGGAAACTTTCGGGAAAGTTTGAGCTGAGCAACCAGAAAAACTCGTTCAAACTGCTCGGAAGGATTTATTGGTTTTCACTGCAGCAAGCCGCACGCATTGTACAAATTAAAAGAACCATCTGCCTTTAACGTGGTTGCAAAGGTGGTTTAAAGCTTTTATATCAAACTACTCTCGTTCTTTTCCCAGTGATAACGATAGCCTTCAAAGGAATGTTTAAAGACGAATAAGCAAGAAATATGTAAGAGTTCTTGGCCATGGAGAAGACTGTAACTAACAAACTCAATCATTTGAGCTACTTTTTTTTTGGGGGGGGGGGAAGGGGGGTTTAGCGTTTGTATGAATAACATCGAGTCGCAAAATCGCGACATAAAATCTCTAAGAAAGATTACGCAAACAGCTTGTTTACCCTGACAAGTAATATGAGGTACCTTGTTGTCTAGAAGTGTACGAAGAGCTCCCATAAGATCATTAAAAAAGTCGACATTGATGAGATGTGCAAACTTGGCGAGTCCCTCGAGTACTGGGGACAAGAGTGGCGAGTGTCCAACTGTCTTTAATACTCGGAAGTACGTCACAAACACGAACTTCAGGATCTCTGTTTGCTGTTAAAGGAGAAAAGAGGTATCTGATAATCTTGATCAAACTCATATTACCAGGACAATGAAGGGTGTAAAGGATCAAAAGGGTTACCAAATATGGAAAGCTTATCTTTATAAACATCTGAAGTGGCTGGATTTTCCAATAGTACAATCTTACAAGTATCATTATAGCGAGACCATGGCGGCAAACATAATAGAAACTCAAAGGCTAAGATTTAATGAGACTAGAGTGTGTTGTCACCAGGAAAGTTTCGATCTCATGGCTTCAACAGATAGAACTTCACAACAACTGCACCAAAGGGCTCATGCTTGAAAATTCCGCTTTTTGAAATTCACAACGACACAACGTCGATGCTTCACGTGGATAACCAACTTCGCGATATATTCACGACGATGCTAGAAAAAACAGTTCTAGGAAGATAAAGCAAACTTCACACCTACCAACTTGGCTCGTTTCTGTTGACTTTCAACAGCTTCAGTTTCTTGCATTTCTTTCTCTAACTTTTTCATTTCTCTCTTTCGCTGCACGTAAAGACCGTGATGTAGACGTATTAAGTTATATCACAACAATAAGTATTCTTTTTTTTAATGTGCAATTTGTTTAAAAATCAAACGGCCAATGTGCCATACTCTAATGAAACTAAAACCAGGATTTCATACAGTGTTCATGCGCAGGAGTATGATCCTGACGCATGCGCGAGATGCAATTTTCCCTTTCGTAAACGGCCGTTGCCATTTGAAACGGTCGTTGCCATTTTGAAACGGTCGTTGCCGTTTCCGATAACAGTCGTTGTCATTCATTACAAAATGGCAACGACTGTTTCGACAAATGGCAACGACCGTTTCAAAATAGCAACGATCGTTTTAAATGGCAACGGCCGTTTACGAAAGGGAAAATTGCGTGCGAGATACTGGATGCAAAGAGGACGTCATGAAAAGCCCTTTTTTTTCCTTATCTAAAAATTGCATCCATTTCCCACTGAGTCATTTCAGATAACCTCACTCCCAAGATCTCATTAGTAGCTCTCCTTACTGTCCGCCTTACAATTCATATAATGTTAGTTTGGAGAATTTGTTCTTGGATCAACTGTAGGAATGTAGGAATACCCTAAGAGTAATTTTTCACTGGCTGAGTGGAACGAAACAAGTGAAAAATGTTTTTCTCACACGCCGCTGGGGCCTGGGTATAGGTCATGTGACCTATGGGGCGGGCAGTTGTTTTTGTTGCGTCCGCCATTGTCGACTTTCCCGCCCACCCACCCAAAGACTTCAAGTGTTAATACAATACCAGTATAATGTACTAGCCTGGAACATTTTTCGTTATTTCCGGTGTTAGTGTAAGCTACTTGTATTAGCTTTGAATTTGCAATAAAGGTCAGGTTGCGGCGGTCAGCTTGACATGGCTACCAGCGGTGTGTGAGGATTCATATTTTCTTTATTCGCGTTACTTGTCTGCATGATATTGTATCGATTTTAAGGAGAAATTTTGTCTCGATCACTCATGGGAGTTAAAGGGTTTAAAAGAAGGGGCACACGGGCTGTAGGCACACGTGTCGCTGATACTTTTACAACTTTGGACATCTCCTGTGGTATACATCTGAACAAATACAAATAAATTAAAACTCAAAGTGAAGTGATTTTTTCCTCTTAAAGGTACTCCAACGAACACATCGTTGGAAAAAAAAACTGAATTGAACGCACCTTTTTCTCTTTCTTTGAAATCTTTCCTTTCAACTTCTTCTCCATTCGATTCTTGTTTTTCTCAATCTTCAGTTCCACTGCAGATTTCTTCTCATTATGCTGTTTAAGCGACTGGATATCTATCTGACTAATTCTTAAATGAAGGAATGTTTCTAAAACCTGCGTTGGAAAGAAAAAGTCTCAATATGTATTAACAGAGAGGCAAAACAATACTGTTCCATCTCAAGACCAATCTAGGAAAACTTATATCGTGGTCCATTTAAGCTCACTATCATTCTTTTTTTTTTTAAATAATAAAACATCCAAAACTGGATTAAACGTAAGTTCTACACCTAACATTGAAGCGGATATTTTTTAGTGTCCTTTTTTTGTTTCAAGTAAGAGGGTATCATAATGATAACACATCTGTGTTTAATGTAAAAACGACAGTGGAAGTTAGCCAAGGTATAGCCAAAATACGGTTCAAAGATGGAAATGGAGATGTGAATGATATGGAGGAAGAGGTTCCAAGGTTGTAGCTAGGTAGGGGGGGAATGGAGAGGTGCAACTGTAGCTAAGGATTGGAAAGGTTCAAAGCATGCAGCCAGATGGTGCATGGAGTCGAGGGCTAAAGGTATTATGAGGGAGAGAAGTTCATAAGTGTGGGGAAAGGGGTGAAAAGGGATCAAGAGTGAAGCTACATGTAAAAGGGTATTGGTCCAAGGGAGCAGCTACAGAAGGAAAAGAGTCATAAGGTGAAGGTAAGGGAGGAAAGGAGTCTGAGGATGTAGCATTACAAGGGGAAGAAGCCCCAACAGTTTAGCTACACGAAGAAGAAGGTCCAAGGGTGTAGATACAGGGGGAAGGGGGTCCAAGGGTGTAGCTATAGGGGGAGAAGGGGACCCAAGAGTTAAACTACCACATGTATAACTACAGGAGAAAGGGGTCCAAGGGTGTAGCTACAGGAGAGAAGGAGGTCCAAGGGTATAGCTACAGGGGAAAGGGGGTCCAAGGATGTAGCTATGTGGGGGAGAAGGGGACCCAAGAGTTAAACTACCACATGTATGACTACAGGAGAAAGGGGTCCAAGGGTGTAGCTACAGGGGAGAAGGAGGTCCAAGGGTATAGCTACAGGGATAAGGGGATCCAAGGGTGTAGCTATAGGGGGAGAAGGGGACTCAAGAGTTAAACTACCACATGTATAACTACAGGTGAAAGGGGTCCAAGGGTGTAGCTACAGGGGAGAAGGAGGTCCAACGGTGTAGCTACAGGGGGGAAGGGGGTCCAAGGGTGTTGTTACAGGGGCAGAAGGGGACCCAAGAGTTAAACTACCACATGTAGAACTACGGGAGAAAGGGGTCAAAGGGTGCAGCTACAGGGGAGAAGGGGGTCCGAGGGTGTAGCTACAGGGGAGAAGGGGGTCCAAGGGTGTAGCTACATGTACAGAGTGAAGGGACTAAAATGATGGAACTGTTAAGGAAGGGAACTGGCAGATAATTGTTAAATAGCAATAAACAAAATTAAGTTCAATCACATGTACTTACAGAGGGTTGAACTCGAAATCCTTTACTCTTTACAAATTTACTGATTACTCGGACAGCCTGACAAATTTAGTAAACACAGAGTTAGAAAAAGTTTTTAGCAATGTATTCATGTGCAAACAAGTACATTATTTTGTAGATTTTCCATTCCAAAGGATTCTTACAAGGATTTGAAGACCCCTGTCAGTGTGTAATTGTTCACAGCACTTTCCATTGAGGCAGCATTGCTGAAAGTTTTGTAGTAACATTGTCTAATAGCATTAATTTGCCCATTCAAATTATTAAAGATGTTTTGCTGAATTTTTTAAAATTCCCAGAGGGTACCGGTACATGTAATACCTTCTGCTCAACACACTTACAACAAATCCATACAAAAACCCTATCCTATCAAACAAAGTTTTGCAGCATTTGATTAGATGGGATAGATCTACATTTCTTCAAGAACTTAAATTTTGGCAGCGGGGGCAACCTGCAAAATTGGCACAAATCAAATCCTGTAAAATGCATAATTATACCTCACGATAATCATGCAAGCATACCTCAAGGGAAACACTTCCCACTGTATCTTGTTTAAACAATGATATAAAGGCATTACTGCACAACTCTGAAATCTGAGAAAGGAATAAACCATTACTAATTTGATCAATTTCACTACAGATAATAGTTTATCTAGCTAATTTTGGAGAGAAATACCTGTACATGTACATTCTAGGGAAATCTTATTCACACAAGTCATGTGTGAGCTTGTACAACATGTAGTTTGAAGACAAAACATATGGCACATATAGAACAAGCACTGTACAATTGTAGAAACATTACAAGATAATATCACTTGTAGCACATTTCAAGATTGTTCAACTACAGTACCTTTAGTGAATACCCTCCAGTTTTGCCTATCCATGGCTGCTCTTGACTTTTCATGGAATATTTAAGCTCATTCTATAATTGATTGTTAACTAAAGGACTACATGTGAACATGTAGAAATGCCTAAAGTTGTCTCTGACACAACTCCATTAATTCATACTGATATGAGTAAAAATTATTATCACAGTGTTAACAATAAATAAATTCTATTGCCTAACCTCGCCATCAAGAGATTTTTCATTCATTCTAGGTACAAGTACTGCAATAAGGTTTGTGTGGAAATTAAAGTGAGGCACAGATGTCAGTAGATCACACATACACTGAACTGTTACAAGCATCAAACTCTGAAAAATAAAATATAAAAACCAAATTGGTTCTAAATATCAATCTGATCTTTGCAGGTTAACTTCAGTTGAAATCACTGTACCAGAAAAGAAAATAAGCATAGCCTTTTGTTAAATCAGAGTCTTCACCTATGAACAGCAATACATCATTGCTGAACATGGATCCAGTTTTTATCAACAAGACAGGATATCGTGATGATGTTCTGTTTGACAAATAAATATTTACGACACACTGAATATAAATCAACAACAATGTTAAAACATGTTTCAAAGGCAATATATGCAAAGATCAGCAGCACTCGTCTCACAGAAATACAATCTCAGTCAAAAACAGTCAATCTCAGTGGAAAACAGTAATTGAAACTGACATGTCAACATGTAGTTCGTAGTCATGTAGTATTTTAGTGCAGTCATTCTATTCTTTAGATCAGTTACCCATAATCAATGGAAAAACAAAAAGCTAGCCCACACAGATATGTAGACTTATGTGCATATATGCACAATTTATAAGTACATTTATTAAAATGTGTATACCCTTATCTATATGCATGTACACTAAATTTACATGCACAATACTATATATGTACATATTCATATTGATCTACCTTCAAATTCTCTTTACACACTTGCAAGGAAATGCGTAGCAGTTTGAGGGGAGAATTAATAATCAGATCTTGGGAGTTAAAGGGGTAACATAATTATCTCTGAGCATTACTGTGAAACAAGTTCTCTGAGAAACACTAGGGAAGTAAAAAGCCCATTAATGAAAAGCAGAGCCACATGTGAAGTAGTAAGTTAATGGTACAAGTACCAGTATTTGAGAAAACAGACTTCTCTCAGGAAAAGAGGACATAAGTACATCTTACCTCTAGTTAGAACCGAACGTTTTAAAAGTTGCTTTTTTAATAGATGTCTTTACGAATTTGTGTAGCCACTTAGTCTTGTATATACATAATGAATTGATATATGTAGAAAATTGTAAGTCCAGACGTTTTGTCTCTGGATGTGTTTCTTTTATTTTTTCCAAGTCAATAAAGATCTTATCTATCTATCTATCTATCTATCTATCTATCTATCTATCTATCTATCTATCTATCTCTCACTTAACTGTACCTCAGATGATGATTTTTTGTCAATCAATCCATTTTTAGAACTTCTTTTCTGAGTTTTAACACACTCTGAAGAATTAAAAAAGAACAAAATGAAAAAGAATGTACAGTTACTAGGAATAATGAGTATAAATTATCTATAACCATATTGCAACAGGAAAAGCAGTTGATAAACTTCATGTACCTGATTCATAATCACACAATACTGTACTAAAATCATTTACTTTTTGACCTCTAGTAATTTTAGCATAAAAAATGATCTTAAAAAAACTTGGTGCATATAACATTCTGCAGCTGGTCTCTTCAGAGAGCTAATTATTGTACTGTACTAAGTTTAAAGTATCCCATTAGATAAAATTCACCCCCCCCCCCTGCTAGGAGGTGCCCTCCTTCCAATAAGCACCCTACCTTTTAGCCTAAATTAAATACAAGTGCCAAGGCACTCATTCAAAGAAATACAGTATCATGCATGTCAACAACACAGGTTGTCATAGGTCAGTATAATTGTACCTTGTACTGTTTCTTCCAAAATCTGTAAGTATTTTTGATAGTTTTTCAAAAGCCCTTGCTCATAATCTCTCAGTTTTTTCACCTCTTTGGATAGCTGAAAAATAGCAAGTAAACATCATCAAAGAGAGAAATGAAAAACAGAAAATGGCTTGAACTGATAACCATCCTCACACAACAATAGTATTGCATGTTATTTAATAAACATGACTTGTTATGTAATAAACTGAATTATACATGCAGTTTGTTTGGTTTGATTGGAAGCGCAGACATTTAGATGACATCACCATTTATATACAGTGTATTATGTTCATACACGAGTACCTACTGAACAATTTCATACTTTATTTAGGGTAGCTTAAAATTAAAGGTAGCTGAGCTGATGTGGACCTACATCTACAGTATATGACAGTATTTTACTAATTAAAATTTACCAAATATTGTAAATTTAAAAGTACTATGTAAATAGTTGTGAAGTAATATATGAAATCTTAGTGTTTCTGTGAGATTTTGAAATAATATGTTGACCTATTGATTTTTATACACATTCTGTAGAGCATATTTCAAAGTAATTGAAGAGAGAGCCTGTTTTAGACTGATTGGTATACTATAATTCCAGGCCAAAAGGCCTCTATATCATAGAGAGGTTCTCCCCAAATCTAAGTTAACTTTACATTTTGCTACTTTGTTATATTTACCTTGCCATGGGCAAGATATCTCATCAGATCTTAAAATGTGCAAAGAACATCACTGGCTTGCTCAGTTGCACCTCCTGTGATATTTTGTTTTCTTGCAATGGTTTTTATCATTTGTGATCTACATGTATTTATTAATCCATTAATTAACATTAACACTTTTGATAAAATTTGAAGCTGAATTAAATTCATTACTTTACATGTTAAACCAACCTTTACACCTTGCTCTTTCTCTGAAGCTGTCCTAATTGGATATCTGAATTAAAATCACAAAGCATAAATCAATAAAAACACTCCTTTCACTTATATGCATGTGAAAACTCAGTGTCCTCCAGAATTGTCAAGTATCCAGCCATTTGAAAAAAAGAATGCAGCAAATGTTAAAATTGTCTTAAGATCACCACATGTAATTAACTGTTTTGTCTAGATATAGTAGCTAGCACTTTAGAAATAAGTAGCCAGTCAAAGTGCAGGCCATCTGGAGTGTATGTGACAATAGTAGAAAACACCTCAAAGTTATCAAATTTAAACACACCTGTAACATAAAAATTAAGTAACAATCACATTATCATAGCAACTCTAGCGCCGATCACATTATCATAGCAACAATCACATTATCATAGCAACATAGCGCCGGATTGTCTTGTGCGGGAGGTCGAGGGTTCGAGCCCTGGCCAGACCAATACTCATGGTCTTAAAATAAGTGAGAAGAATTTGCTACCTTTCTATGCATGGATAGATATTCTAGTCTTCTTGGATAAGGACAAATAAACTGTAGGCCCCGTCTCCTGCAGGGTTAGGGGTAGGAGACGCTAATATCCCACGCACGAGATTACTGGGTGGTGGATGTCCTCCGCTTGGTGGGATGGGTGGGTGTTGGCCCTGAAAAGCCCTGTGGGGAGTGGTCAATTAACCTATGTATGTATGTATGCATGTATGTAACTCAAATCCACTAGGAATTAAGTTTATTGTCCCATAATAATATCTTTCCTTACTTTACTGATACCTTCTATAGATGCACACTCACCCAGGTATGATATCCTTGAACACTGTCAATAAAGAAACCATTGCCAGCTTTTTTGTTGTTATTCTGATATCGGCCTCTTTTTCGTAGCACATGGAACAAAGCTCCTGAAGCTCTGATACCTTGGGTAAAAAATGCAAAATGAAACATTTAGCTGTTAAGTTCTCAGATTGGTGCAAGTACAATGTAATTATCATGATGATACTGTGTGATTTCTTTTAATTCACAGCCATTTTTGCAACCCATATATGTTTGATTTAAAGGGTTGATGAAAACCTGTAACTTAGTATACAATTCATTTTACTACATGTATCATCCTACATTCCTGACACTAAGATGCCTTTGAATGACTGTTAATTAATATTTCACATTCTTATTTATAACAACCATTAGAATTCTTCAGCTATAAACAGCTGCTGTGATTAACACAATCAATTTAACTGCAATATTTACAGTTCGTGTTGTTAAGTCACTCACAACCAGAGGAGCACTTACACTGCCTTCAGGGTTTTCCAAAATGCTGTTGGATAACTCCGCAATCCTATGTTTTCTTTGGATCAGCTTCTGTCGTCTTTGATTAAAGAGTTCAACCATACTTAAAACCGGTGGAGGTGCTGAAGGGACTGGCGACACTTCTAGAGCTTGTTCCTCTGAATCCACACCCCCATTTTGAAGAGAATGACCTGTAATACAATTTTAATATACAAAAAATGTACAATTCTTTCATTTATGAGTAGAAGCAAGTACAACTACTGTATATGAGATTCAGTTCAATTCAATGCTTGGTTTTAATTTAATTTTTGTCCCTTTTGCATTAGAAAACACTACAGAACTACTATGAAACAAACGAATTAATATCAAGAACTGTGGATTAAGTTACATGACTTGTATAAGAAAAATACCAGAAAGTAGGCCTGCTAAAGTAGCCATTAGATCCTCAGGGTGAGGGCTAATTTGGCAAGAAAGATAGCCATCATTGAAGTTGATTTCATTGGTTTTGTCAACTGAGTTGATGATGTAAGATGGCCACCATAATATGCATTGATCAGTTTAAAGCTTAAGCATCCCCTCCCCCCCTTCCTGACAACTATCCCAGGTATTTGAGCTTTAGTAGGTTGTTCTGTTCCAATTCCTGCCCTTAGGGACAAAAATATTATTGTGTTCAAATAGCCCACTCACATTTTTGTACAAAAGCAAAACCTTTTCTTCTAAGCCATTAATTTTTTTTGTTTATGAAAGTAAACCATTTACCTGAAACACCTCCATACATGTATTTAAAGATATAACACTTGGTCTGCTGGAAAGACTTGATCATTCTGGTTCAAATTCCTCACCCTAACCATATAAGGTTCAAATTCCCCACCCTCCAGGCATGGACAACAGCAATCTGCCCATGGGAAGGGGAGGGGACATTGAAGCTTCAAATTGCACAGCACGCAAAGTGTGTCTATTTGAACTGACGTTTTGAGCATTAGCCCTTAAGTTGACTGACTCTATGACAACCTACGTGGACAAAGACTAGCAAAAAAAAAAAAAGAATGTAGCAGCTGAGTCAGTACAATTGGTAGCTTGACTCTACATTGTATGAAAACAGTCAAATGTTCAATTATGAATTCCATGACTCTTCCCTGATCTGTGGTAACCATGTCCCTGTTTTTGACAACCATCCCTGTCAGATGAGCAGAGTTGTAAGATGTACACCATGAATACCTCTGTACAAATAATATGCATGCACAAGCACCTGTTTTAAGAATCTTCTCCTTCCTCTGTATAACACTGTCTTTAGTTTTGATTGGGAGTAAGGCTCTTTCCTTGTGATCCTGCTCTAATGGTGCTGTTCTAGGCTTCTTCTCATAATCGGCCTCTCTTTCCTCATCCGCAGTTTGCTTTCTTTTTCTTTTCTTTCCACTACTTGGGAGCCTAAACCAGGATAGAACAACTTGTCAGCTACAGTGTATTTGTACATGTTGTCCACAGCATAATGGGTACACAAAGCTAAGTGATATTGGTGGATAAAAAAATTGGTGCAAAATGTACTCAACCCGATACAGTGTTCACCCTAACATCATTATACATATTCTTCATACTGTTCTCTACGAATTTTCAAACCTGCTGACAAAGAGAACTTGATTAACAATCAAGAGCTCTTTTAGTTTGTGGTCCTTTCCCTAATTCTCGTGAACTCACTGCGTGATTTAGGGGTGGTACTGTGAGATACTAGTCACTCCAAGGGGAAAAAGGGTTAAATTAGCGACCACATCACTCCGGCTAGAGTCTCTTATGAGATCCTTACACTTCTTGTTTCTGCTTATCACTTGCTTGTATACATCAAACAAATCTACAACACCACAAAACTTACTCTGCTTCCACTTGTTGCAAAAAGGCAAAACTCCTGCCGGAATCTTGAAAATACTCCAAGTCTTCAGGGTCAAGTTCGCCGTCATCTTCAAATATCTCATCGTCCACAAATACGTTTCTCGTGGGAACATTTTTACTAGTAGTTTTTCCTGTCGTTTTGCTTTTCTTGCCTCTTTTCCCTTTTCTCATTATCACCTTATGCTTGTTTTTAGAGGAAGTTATTGGAATATGAGAATGCAATGGCAACAGGGAAGTAAAAAAAAAAAAAAAACTATTTAATTAATCGAGTCCTTTCGATCCAATCCAATCTGCATCTCCCACCATCTTGGATAACAGCCGTAAAATTAACACGTGCTTGCAGCGCACGGTCGCAAAAGAAAGTTTTTTGTTCATATATGCTCCCACTAAGTGTCACTTTCTTTGACAAGCCGGAACGTGGTCAAATTAAAACTTTCGAATTAATATTTTTGCATCGCTTGAAGACAAATGCGGTGGATTTGAACCTCCTTTAAGTATAGCTTTGGTTTAAAAGAATACTTAAAGTCATAGAAGAAACATTGTTCTATCACCTAAAATCGAAAAGACTAAGGAGGCTGTTAATAAACGCAGATCTTTTCGCCATGTCACGTTGAGGTCGTTGAGCTCATTCACAGGAGCGTTGCGTGAAGGAATTGAGTGTTCTGAGTAGTCATCAGGATATTCTATATATTGAGCATCAAGAACAGAGGCTGCACAGATGTTAGCACGTGAAATACGCGTTGTTATTCTAGCTGTAAAAGAAGCTATTCCTTGCGAGAAAATTCCGTGTTTTATTGGGATCATCCACTACATAAGCCCATGGCAGGATTATCCTAATCTTTCTTGATTCTCAATTTCTAATGTTATTGATTGCACTAGTTTTTCCTCTGAACAGCTTAGCTAAGTTACAAACATGTCCTTTTGTTTGATTTAATCTTGCAGCGGGGTTTTAAGTAAGAGGGAACTCAGAGTGGAAATAGAGGATATTATATGGCCGCTTGTGGATACGAATTTTATCTTCGAGTGCTGAGAGTATCTCTCACTCGTTCGCTGCGCTCACTCGTGAGAGATACTTTCCTTTTTAGTAAAAGGAGACATCCTGGTATTTCATCAGTATCTATATAATAACAGAGGATCTCTCTTTCCTATTCACTGCCTCCAGATTATTAAAACATCCAAAAATCATACACGTGCTACTGATTAAAGTTCATTGCCTGACAAAACTCGCCATTTGTAATGGCAAAAGGGGCTACACTCGTGTTTTCCTTCATCTAACCAATCAAATCAGTCAAGTAGTATTAACCTTCACGTGCTTGGTCAATTAGGGGAAATCCCTTATAAGACTCTTATATAGCATCTAAATAACATCAATGAACACAATTCTGTTTTTCTCTACTAACTATGATACCACCAATCATATCAAACCATGTTGAACTTTGCCATAGATGCCGCGCTGTGATAGGCTGTTTAGTTGATTAGGGGGAAACCTCTTTGATACCCCATAAATACAAACAGTCCCTTACCTCACACAATTCACAGCTGCTTCAGTCAGGTAGGTCGTAAAGATTTATCAGTTAAGAATTATAAAAGGAAAATTTAAGTTGACCATAGATATAGATTCAAGTTCCTTACGATTGAATTTTGATCGTAGATCGAAGACAAAGTGGATATTTCTCATACCAAGTTCATATTGTGGATTTTCTCTCAAACGCCGACTCGCTAAGGTAACCAGTTTTCATGCTACAGTGGTAATCGTCACAGTTAGAATGTTGGGCTCTCTTAACCTCTGAATACTTCATGTTGTTTCGAGAAGCGAATTTCGTTGTTTGTGTTTTCAGGAGCCTGAAATATCTCGCCACAAAAACTGACCAGTGTTGTTCCGCGACAGACAGAGGTTTGTACTTGAAGTGTTGTATCAAAACAACTACTCCATTCGCTTCTGTATAACCTTTGGTTCAAATAAATTCCCTAGAGATCGCATCACTGCTATCTTAATAAAGTGTTGCTTCTTAGAATAGATTGATCTATTAGTTAAATTTTCACTTGCGTTAGCGAGAACTTCTTAGCAAATTTTACGTCTTCGTGTTTTGAGGCGGTATGTGCCCAGTCAAGACACGAAATTTGTTATGTCAGCAAGATTTGCAGGTGAAGGCGCACGAACCGTACTCTTAACAAACTCTCTTAACAGGGCTTGTTGATATGTTTATCAAACTTTTCACCAACGTTAGCTGTGAACTCCTTAGAAAATTAAATTTCCATGCATTTTGAGGCGTTTTGTTTACACAAAAGATCGGACAAGACATGTAAGTTGTTTGTCTTAGTAAAATGTGCTGGTGAAGCACATTTGAAAACGGGGAATCCCCGCGGAAAGAAAATAATTTGCATAGGTCAATGCTTTGCGAACTTCGAAATCATAATTTTAGTCAATGGAACCGAACTGTACATATGATAAAGTCGGTCACATAGGTTCATATTCAACAGTGAAACAATATCTGTTTGAATACATAAATAATGCTGGAGAGCTGTGAGTAGATCAATTTAAGATACTATACTTTCCGCGAAAACCAATTCCTACGGTGGTGTATTCCCGGTGAACATACGCAGATTCAATACTCGAGGTTGGCTTTGTCGACCTTTACCATTAAAGTGGAAATGAGATTGGATGAATATCAGTAACTAAACCCTGGATTCTGTTGATGTAATCATTATTTTACAGGCATCGTTCCGTTTGGAAATTTTTGGTTAGACTTTAACTTTCTCTCACATTAGATTTCGTATTATCGGATTCGGACCATTGTAGTTTAAGGACAGTAAGTAGTTATCATACCATTATTCTTATTATAATTTCATGAAACTTAAAAAGCTTCGAATGCCACTTCGTATTTTCATGCCTTCTTCCCATTGGGTGTCCCCAATTAGTGCTTACAGGCACTAGAACGACTAGACACGTTAATAAAGGTTCTGTATGGATGTATGTATGTATGTATACAAACGAAAGGATTCAGGCGCCATAAAGGTTTGAGTCACTATTGCGCAGATTTGTACTCTCTGTAGCTAAGTTTATGCGCTCCTGCACGGGCGTTCGGATGTTCTTTTTACATTGCGAGTGTTCTCTTGCATTCCTGCGAACTCACTAAACTCACCCGGCTTTTTATGAGGGACAGTTTACAAGGGACTGACCTGTGTTGATGAAAAGCTTCAAATTGTTTCTTCTCGCTCAGTAAAATGTTGACGATTAAGCAAAATTTTGATTAGTGGAAATTATCCTAGAAACTTAGGAGTCAAATCACGAATTTGAATTACTGAGTTCAACGTATATGCCACATGTAAAACAGCATCACTGCACCCTATCAATAATTTGGCAGCCTACTAACTAATACAGGGAATACCAAAGTGGAGACAAAAATATCTGTTCGTCAAGGAAAACGCTGATGTCGCATGATTTTATGTTTTACCTGAAAAAGAGCTGCAATTTTTCTGTGTGCAAGGGAAGTGACCCTTCATTAATGAGAACCCTATATTCACTTAGAATTATTACTTAACTTGGTACCTAATGAGGTCCCATGCAGTGCGTGACACACGAGAGTTGATTGGCTGACGATTGCGCGACGATTGTGTCGGTTTGACTAGGTCATTGGGGCTGGAGATTCTTATCTATTATCTCTCCAATTTTCAGTTCCCTTGCTGTTGCCCGAGAAAACGAAAAATCTCCGTTGAGGAAGAATTGATGGATTTTACTCAGATACGGGACGTCTTTTGGCAGGTTTGTATGAATCTGAGTCGTATATTTTAATAGCCTTGCACCTTGAACTATGAGGAATTGGATCGGAAGCAGAGATGGAGATGTCTCAAAATGAATTAAGAAATAGAGATCCCAAGGTAACCTTTACCTCAGTCCTCAGTCAGAGCGCCATTGCAACTCACAAGCACCTTTGTTTTTTAGGACATGTTTCTTGACCGGCTGTCTGTAAAGTGCCTAGAACGTCTTTCTCGTTCGCTTGAAAAAGGCCCCACGGTCAACTGGAAAGTACTCGCGATAAAGGGATTTCCTTTATTTTATTCTGGAGGCTTGGCTCCATTAGAAAGCAGTAGCCAGCTGTTAGATGATCTTACCAATCGACATGTAACGGTACAAGATCTCTTGCTAGCTCTGAACCAAATTGGAAATATAAAAGCCGGAGAAATAGTCCGGAAAGGCAAGCTTGTTATTTATAGTGTTTATTATTTAGCTTTAATTTGTTCCCCTTCAGATTGTTCTTCTTTTGATTTCTTTGTCTTCCCATCGATAACTGACAAAAAACCGTACTAAAGAGATCACGCTACAGTTGGGTCCCATGTTTGATGCACCACTTTAGTTATGGCTGTAGTTGGTTCTCTTCCCCCATTATTTCCATACCTGTTCTTCCAATGTACTTCTCTAGAAAACTCCAAACTATACTATTTAACTCACTCGCGACAATTAGCCATTCCTCAATTTAACATTGGAGGAATTATCACAGCCAATAAGAATAAAGGGAGTTACCACGAGGAGCCAATCAGTGGACAAACATGTAAACGAACTTTAGCACGGAAAACGCAAACTTTCAAGCTGTAGCTTTTAGTGTTGTTTCTGATTGGTTGAGGTTTGCCTGAGTCCTCTTGACCAATCGAAAAGCTTGCAGTGCAAACCCAGATTACTTTCTTTACTCAATTAAGAACAAGTTGATCTTTCTTGATGTTAACGGTATGTTAAAAAAAAACCTGAAAAGGCGTTAGAAGACAATAAACTCCAGCGATCTTTTGTCTCTACAGTACCTTATTTCCTGCAAAAACGCAGTCTAGGATCTTTTTTCGAAAGTATTATATTACAATCTTTTTTTTTCCTTCCTCTTAATCAAATATTGCGTTTATCAAATCCATTTCCAGAACTAAGGAAAAGCTGTATGGATCGTGAGATGCCACAGCTTACCCCAGGGGTCAGCTCCGGGCAGCCTGAAGAGGTACTACTGCATAATTGTTTTATTTCTAGTCATATTATAGTCGCAGTAAGGCTATAAACCTTGTATTTACCGGTGAGATATCTTGAGGAATAATGATAACAATCAATGACATGGACGAAAACGACACAGTATTTGCAACTTAGCCAAAAGTTTTTCGCGTATGTTAGGATGCTTATGACGATTCTCTATACTTTTTTTTCAATATCATTAGATATGTATAACTAGTCTTAAATACATATGTAAACCAAGCAATAACAGGACATGTGTCACGAGGAGTACAGGCCATGCAGGTCCAATGTTTCGGCTTGTTCCCGTTTTCGGGAACAAGCCGAAACACTGAACCTTCATCGGTCACTGAATGTCTGTATCCAGCTCAGCCTGCTAAAAGTTCGTATAAAGAACATTTTAAGTCAGCGAGATATCAAAGCAGGACAGTCCTTTATCATGGTAAAGGTAGAATATCAATGTTAATCTTTAAGGTAAATCAGTTTGTAGTACATCAGTCCAGTACCATAGGAATTACACCAGGGACACTAACCTTTATTTTCACCTTTTGATAAAGTTAAGAACTTATTCTTGATAAGGAGATTCTAAACTGCATTACAAGCAAATATAAATATATTAAAAATTCATGTCAACACTCGCCTTGATAAGCTTTTTCCTTAATTTCTAAGTGTTTTGTTTTTTGTTTTTTTGTTTTGCTTAATTACTGTTTACGTGTCTTATCCATTTGCCGACGTAATCTGTTGTTCTTTTGGCAAATAAATGGTTAAACGGTTCGTTGTTTTTGTTGTTGTTGTTGCTATTTGCAGGCGGTGTTTATTGTTAGTAATTGTTTTGGAAGACCTGATAAACTTGAAACTTGAAAGTTGATTAATGATGTAATTAATGGCCTAAAATGTATAACTTGTTTAACTGTTGTAAGGGGTACCCTAACGTAAATACATGAATTGCAGTCTTTATGTTTTGCTTTGTTTTCTTTCTTACCATTATTATCTAAGTTATTCTGATTTGATGTTAATAGAACAGTTAAAAAATTAGAGGTGAAATCTATTTCCATATCAGTATAGCTATATCCATAAGCACAATAACTCAGTTATAATTCATCCGGATAGCCCAAGACGTTTTTAACCTTAATGTAAAACGTTTAACACCTTTTTTCTGATTTGCTCTGCTTAGAAAAACGATGCTGCCCGGGAACAATCCGAAACATTCAAACGTCCCGTCCAAGAAACAAGCATCGGGAATCGAAAGCCCTCCACGCACACCGCAGTAAGGAACGATACATTGATGGATTTGATCAGCACCTTTTTTCCGTGCTTTGGACATTTTCAACATTGTTATTGAGATGTCCTATTTCCACCAGTGGAAATTAGTAGTTAGAGACAAGTAAAATCTTAACCTGAATAATTATAAGTGAAATCGCTTTTGGATTCATTTACGTTATCAAATAAAAGTAGAATTTTTACATAGTTCTTCTATAAAGAGATATTTGAGTTGCAACGCCTCAGATATCTTAACTTCTTTGGTGTCAAAGCTAAGCTTTCAATGTCTAGAGCCTTTTAATGTTGCCGGATTTGATGTGAGAAATCCACAGATTCCCGGTTTGCACATTGTTATAGATCTAAAAACATATTTCAAAATCTTGAAATAGAGTTTAAATTTAGCCAAAAGTATCAAGTCAAATCATTAGTCACGCTAAGCGTGTACATTTATTGTAACAGTCTCAATAAATTTTGGAAGGTTGAGTGAAATAAGAGACCGTTTAATTGTGTTCACTCAACTTTGTTATTGATATGCTTTGTTGCTGAGGGTACCTCCTGCTATTTTTTTTTTTTTTTCATCAAATAAAAATTGATAACCAAAGTGCCAGGTAAGCTGACATATTTATGTTATGAGCTTGGAAAGGGGCAACCCCAAAGAAAATGATACTATAAAGAACCAAAAAACAAAAACAAAGAGAAATGTTCATCGAACCAAATAACAATGCTTCACAAGGGAACCAAAGAACGAACTCAGTTAAAACACACCCGTTCAGCGAGCAAGTAGCGTAGAAAGGCGGGTTCTGGGACAAAATCGTTAAATTATCGAACATCTACTTTAATTTAACGGCAAATCAGTCTACTCACGCTCATGAGTGCTCATGAGTCTGGGACAAATCTTTAAATTATCGTGAATTCACGATGATTTAACGATTTTGTCCTTTACATCAAAATTTTTTCAACTCACGACTCATGAGTTGAAAATTTCATTTATGATTATTTTTGTTGTTTATAATAAAAATATGGACGTTGAAAAATTTAGTAAAAATCTTGAAAAACAACTGAGTGCTGAAAGTTTAAGACAAAATGTTAAGAACACATTACAAGACATAAGTGATAAACGACAAGATATGCGGTTCGAAAGAGAGGAAATATTTCAACCCATTGTTAGCAGGGTAAAAGAGGAGAAAGAAACAATCGACGATAGACAGGATAAAGTCATTGCGAAATTAACAGAAAATCAAAACGCATTAACCACAGGAATCCAAGCTCCTCAGGTGCAGCCGACAACATCTGCACTTCCACCACCAGATTTACCACCAAGTCCCAAAGCAAAATTGATTGAGATGCCAGATAGTGATAAAAAATTTAGCGGAGATGAAATAAAAATATTAATGCAATATAACTTAGCTCCACCATCCGCCATAAATGAGGAATTAATTAATAAAACGTTGAATTGGAGTGATTTTGATAAAAGCATTGGTAAACAGCTACAAAAGCTTGGGGGTAAAAAAGCTGAATTTTCAAAAAATAAAGAGAAAAATAAAGAAAAAATCGAAAAAGTAGAGAATGATATCAAGCTATTGCAAAACTATCGAGATCGTATAAAGTTGTTAAACAAGGGTCAGGAACTTATTTTTGATGATAGTGATAGTGAGTTCTTCAGTGGTGATGAAGGTGGTGATAATGGTTCTAGCGTTGAAACCAGTGATAGTGGTATTCGTCAGTCAAGGAAAAGGTAAAAGAAAAAATCACTTTCGCGGTGGACAAATTTATTATACATCTCCAGAGCAGTTAATGGAAAGGCTAACTTTATTAACAGGAATTCGTCTAAATGGTAATACAAACATACAACTCCGAAATGAGTCATAGGAAATTATCGACCTCTTGTTGAAAAATGAAAAAATTTCAAGGAAACAATACGACAAATATGTTCAAAAATTTTTGATTTAAAAAAGATTCAGTAAATCATTTTATATGTAATGTATAAAATTAACATACCAATTTTTATTGACTCAAGTGATGGTGTTGTAAATTCGAAAAGCCACGATATTAAAATTCGCTTCAATCCAGCATTAAATGTGGATAAAAACAAATACTTTGAGATAGCTCTTGACTCTTTATAAATGTCACACAGTTGGTACAATGTGAGTAGTAGCTACAACAATCATAAACTATCTTATAGCAATGATGCAGGTAGAACGTGGCATACTGTAACACTTCCGAATGGCAAGTTTTCATATGAAGAATTGAATCCATATGTAAAACGAGAACTCAAATCAAATGGTCATATACCGCAAGAACATGATTCAAATAGTCATCCAAAGAAAGGTATCACAATCGAATTTGTTCCATCACTATTCAAAGTGTTGATGACCCTGGAAACCAATTTTCAGGTGGACTTGAGAATTGGTGGTTTTGCTAGCCTTACTGGTTTTAATAAATCGATCGTTACATCAACCGGATACGGGCAGAACTTACCTAATATAACGAGATCTGTAGACAATATACTCCTTCACACTAATACTATGTCTGAAAGCGTTGTTTCAGGAGTCGCATCGGATGTATTATACCGATTTAATAATAATTAATAATAATAATAATAATAATTGTATTTATATAGCGCTAAAATCCACTAATTGTCCAAAGCGCTGTATACCCACCCAACCCACCCCAGGGGAGGACATCCATCACACAGTAATCTCGTGCGTGGGAAATTAACGTCTCCTGCCCCTAACCCTGCAGGAGACGGGACCTCCATTTATTCGTCCCTATCCGAGAAGACTAGAATATCTAACCACTTCTTGATGTTAAAGAAAGGAAGCATATTCTTCTCAGTTAATTTTAAGACCCTGAGTGTTGGTCCGGCCGGTATTGAACTCTCGACCTCCCGCACAGCAGTCCGGCGCTCTCCCAATTGAGCTAACCAGGCGGCGGTTTGTGTGTGGACAATCTACCATTGTCGTATCCATTTCATATTGTACCCCAGAGAGCCATGTTCAATGAAATCAATACGAGCACACTAAGAGATTTAAGAATTTATATTTCTGATGGGTTGGGCAGACCTTTGGATCTGAACAATATTCCAATGTCATTAACCTTGATTTTAAAAGAAAAATATCAAGTGAAATCAGTTCGAGTAGCAGAGGAATAAAATCTTTGGCAACATGAAAAATTGTTTCTTTTATCACTCGCTTCAAGTGATAAAACAATGAATAATTTTTTTTATCGAGTATATTCAAAAATGCCAGATCAAAGACGTGAAAGAGACGAAAATGGTGAAAGTATCTATTGTGGTACCTATGAAGGTGCAGGTATATTTGATATTGCGAAAAAAATAGTAACAAAAGTGACAGGTAAAACAGCGAAGAAATTAGCAACAAAAGCGGCTGAAAAAGCTTTTGAAAAAGGTGCTGAAGAGGTTGGTAAGAAAACAGGACAAGTAAGTGGAGAAAAAATCTATGACAAACTCAGCACCAACAAAGTTAATAAAACTAATGAAAATAAAGGGGATGAAATCGCTAAAATAGTGATGTCAAGGAACTCGAAGAGCACACAAAATCAACCTAAAAAACAGTCAAAGACTACAAAGTCAACACCAAAAAACTCTATATCTAACCAGTTTGACGAATTGTTAACTTTATAATTGAAAAATAAAAAAATATTGAAGAATAACAAAATGTCATCGTTTAGAAATTTTCTCCAAAAATACGATTATCAACAAGTGAATTTGAAAACACCGATCATTATCCCTGGAAATAATGCATATCAAACCAAAAGCGGCTATCAATTTAGCATTGAAAACAATAGTGAGGAGTTACCAATAGATTGGTATAATGCTTATTTTGAGATCGACTTGAAAATTACGAAAATGGACAATACAGCTTACGGTGCAGCTGATGCTGCTGCAATTATGAACGATGGGTTTGGAATAATAGAACAGATGAAAGTTAACTTTGATGGTGTTAAAGTCCTTGACTCACAAAACACTAATCATGCTATCAATGTCAAAAGTCTCATAGATTTTTCAAAGGTTTATAGCAAAGAAGAAGGCCCGTCAATGTTTCATTACCCCGATACAGCTACTGGAGCGGTTATTCAAAAATAGACTACACTTCAACTTGATGGAAACGCACAGAATATTACACCAACAGATAACGCTAATTATAATGATGGGTTTACACAAAGGAAGGTACTTCTTGCTTGTGGTGCAACAAATAATATCATTCTTCCATTGAATCGTTTCGGCTTTTTTCAGTCATTTAAAAATCAAATCGCACCAAATGGGAAGGTCGATTTTCAAATACAATTAGAAAGTGATAATAATGTTCTGTTCAGAGCTGGAGCAGCTGCTGCTGGTAGATATATTATCGAAAAATTTGTTTTGTGGGTTCCAAAAATGGAATTCAATCCTGAAGGACGACAAATGTGGCTTGAAAAGTACCTCAAAACTCATACATGGTCTTACCTTAATGAGAGTATTGTAACCACAACAACTCAACTGCGAAAACACTTTTTCAATATCCCAAATAGTATCAGAAAACCAAGGCATGTCTTTGTCTGGGTTCTAATAATGCAAAGATGAATGACCCGGAACAAAATATGTTTGTTTTTGATACTTACAACATTCCAGGCGCTGCCGCAAGAACGATTACAAGTGCACGGTTGAATTTGGGCACTGGCACGTATTACCCACAAAATGCAATCGAACCAACTAATGAAATGTCAACAGTATGGAGGATGTTGACAGAATACAACAAGGGTTTCAATGATCAACTGTCTGGCCCAACTATAGATCTTAAGTCATTCAAAGATCTGTACGGTATTCTATATTTTGATTTGACAAAACAGGCAGATTCGCTCAAGAATAACTGGACAATTCTAGAAATATCTTACGATCTTAGTGGTGCGGCTAATGCTCAATATATTGTATATGCACTAATACTTAACGAGGAAGAGATAAGTGTCGATGTGTAAAAAGGAAAGGCTGTCATAAGAACATAAAAACAACTTTCAACTTTATCAAAAAAAATTTATTATATATGAATCATATATAAAACACAATGACAAAAGATCATCTACATGGTGTGAAATTATCTGAAAATCAAAGACTGAAATTAGCGAAAGCTCTAAATGAGAGATCACCTTTGAATATTCGCCTCTCACATGAAAATCTAGATGGACCTGATGAACTGATGTTTACTAAAACTCAGATCAATAGAATTCAATAAGCTAAAAGTTTGAAAAAAGGTGTTGACATCAAAATCAGTAAAACGCAGATCGGTAAAGTTGTTCAAGAAGGTGGGAGTTTGTTTTCATCACTTGTCAGTATGGGTGCAAAACTATTACAAAAAGCAATGAATTTGGTTACAAAGGCTATACCTGCACTAGCATAAAACAGGTGCTACAACTAGTTTGGGAAATTTTGCAATGGATAAAATTCTCGGCTCTGGACAGGTAGGAGGTTTCCCCATTCCAAATTCTAAAATTCAACAACTTATTGATCATAAACATTTATTGACAGTTAAACAAAAAAAAGACATATTAAATGCTCTTCAATCTGGGGGAGAATTAATGATAAAACCGACAGTGAAGCAACGTGGTGGTTTTCTCGGAACTTTATTGGCTTCGATCGGTGTTCCACTACTTTTGAACGCTTTGACCGGCAAAGGTCTTCAAAACAGAATGGCTAGCGGTAAAGGTGGCGCTAGTATGCAAAATAGACCGTATATACCTTATTATCTACCTCTAGCTCCACCAGTACCAACGATTGGTATAGGTACAAAAAAAAACAAAAAAAAGAAAGACGGGCAAAGGATTGTTGCTCGGAAAAAACTCCCCATTCAATGGAATCCCACTTGTCGGCGCAACTTTGTAAAAAAACCACAGTTTGTGATTAAACCGATTTCAAATTTCGACATTTCGAAGTGGATCAATTACCTAAAGATACCACAATTCAAAGATGTCATCTCAAGAGATCAAATCAAGCGTGCACCGAAGGTGGTTATTACATCGCTAATTTTAATGACTCAGACTAATCTGGTTCGCATTGGGTTATAATAAACATTAAACCAACAATCATTGAATATTTCGACAGTTTTGGGTTAAATGCTCCACAAGAATTATATTATTTGTCATATTGTTGGAAGTGAATATTCGATACAACAGCACACAATATCAAGATCTAATGAGTGTGTTATGTGGATATTAATGTCTGTATTTTGTAAATGAATCGTACAAGGGAAAATCATATTATGATGCGGTAAAACCTTTTTCACATACTGATACAAAATATAATGAACAATTCATAATCAATTATTTCAAAAAAACATAATCAAAAATACAAGTAAAATGGTGTTCTCTGATGGTTACCATAATAAATACAAAACGGGAACTACATCATCAGGTGCACCAGGTCCACCGGGTCCACCAAGTGAAGGATTGAAAAAAACTTCTGATGGAAATTTCGACATTGAAAATAAACAACTCAAGAATTTAAAAGAACCGACTCATCCACAGGATTCTTGTACAAAAGCTTACACTGACAGTCACGTTCATACAGTTGGGCGACGACCAATGACAGGTGCGCTCAACATGCAAGACGACAAAATTATCAATGTAGCTGATCCAACAAGCAACAAAGATGTGGTAAATCTACAAAAACTCAATTCTGAATTATCAAGTAAAGTTGATACATCCACTTTTACCACAGAGTTGAGGAAAAAGGCTGACTCAAGTGATTTAAACGATTACTTCAACAAGCGAAATGATAATACAATCGATGGCACTATATCTTTCGACGGTCATCTTCCAAATAGAGACAGACAGGTCGTTAATCTTGGTACACCAATAGCTAATGATAAAGCAGCGAGTAAAAAATATGTTGACAATCAAGTTGCCACCAAACCAAATACAGGTCTTGTTGTTTTGCGTGATGGAAGTCAAGCAATGACTGGTAACTTTGATCTCAATAATTTCAAGGCGATTAACTCAGCCGCACCTACAGCTGGCATTGATCTTTGTAACAAAACATATACCGACAGCGAATTAGCCAAGAAACATGATGTTGGAAGTGTTGATCTGAGTAATTATCTCGATAGAACAAAAGGTGGAAATATTGAGAAGGTCTTGAATTTTACAAGTTCACATGGAGGGCAAAGACAAATAACAGGTATTTCAGATTAACCATTAAACGGTACGGCTGTTGTTAATTTGAAACTCATAATCACAACCCTAACCAACTCACATTAATAGATAGTATCAAGTCTAAGCATTCGTCACAACTGAAGTTTACTTCATTGAATAAGCATTTTGTGAACACAACAAACGGAATAATTGTTCAATTACCCAACACACACGATTCTTGGGTAACAAATACTGTTTCCGTCATGTTATATTTCCAAGCCAACACATCGCTCACTCTAGAGGCATATAATAATAATAATAGCTCTGTTCTTCTCGACGGTTTGAATTATAGTTATTTGATGATAATGAAACAAGATTGAACAAAAATCAAGATTTTATTATGCGAACACATAATAAAATAAAACTCAAAAGAAAACGAAGTATTTTTGGATTCAATCATTTTGACACTTCGCTTGAGCTAACCGCCTCCCGGTTAGCTCAATTGGTATAGCGCTGGACTGTTGTGCGGGAGGTCGAGAGTTCGACTCCGGCCGGACCAACACTCAGGGTCTTTAAATAACTGAGAAGAAAGTGCTGCCTTTGTAATAATATCTGCAAATGGTTAGACTTTCTAGTCTTCTCGGATAGGGACGATAAATGAGGTCCCGTCTCACAAGCCCTTATATGTGATAAAAATTGGAACGTGGAAGAACCCACACACTCTTCGAAAAGAGTAGGGCATTAGCACTCACGTGGAAAAACAATACAAGGAAAAGTTCGATCAAGGTGAAACTTGAACATTGTCTTTCACGTTGAAATAACCAAAAGCACTTGCAAACGAATTTTTCTTTTCACGGTTCATGAAAAGAAAACGACTGTTGAATAAAGTTTATTCTTCTCGTTCATCTTCGCTTTCTTCAACTGTGACTAATGCTTCTCTGGGTTTTAGGGGTTTGAGTAGATGTGAGCCGAAAGTGAGTTATTTTGGATTGTTTTTTACGCTGTTAATATTTTGTATTGTAAAGGATTCTATGGAAATTATTGCTAAATAAAATTGTTAAGGCTTTAAACTGGTCTTTTTTTTACATGAAGTTTCAGTTTTTTGTAGAATTTATCAATTTCATGGGCCAATTTATTTTAAATATTGATTTTCATTTGAATTGAGACGCTAGTATCGCTTATGTAAATTGATTCAATAATCAATGCCATTCTCACTTTGCAATATTGGTTGATGTAATCAAACGGATTGTCATTTGGATTACCCTTTGATCTGAAAAGCGAAACGATCTTTTTCATCTTTTTGGAGTAAATCAGTTTGGCATATAGATTTGGAGATTTCGATTCTTTCTCATGCAGAATATTACTCAAATCTTCTGACACATCAGCTTCAAAATTTTCTTCGAGATATTCGTGACAGATATTTTGTAAACGTGTTGGTTCACCTTCAGTTCCCCACAAACAAACAGGAAGAGAGTAACCTTCAACAGCGTTTTTTTCACCATCCATTCTCTCTTGTACACCGAAGCTGAAGAGAAAAGGGGTTTCAATCACTAAAGGACCAGGTTTACTATCAGTGGATTGTTTCACCTCGATTTTAATCCTTTCGTGATTATGTTGGTTAACCACTGCTTCGTGGAAAATTATAGTTTCTTTGTTGAGCTTTCAAGACTTGTAATTTGCATGGTGTTCATCTAGATTTTCATTTTATTTAAGTCATTTTTTTTAGCTTCCTAGCTTCCTAGCTTCCTAGCTTCCTAGCTTCCCAGCTTCCCAGCTTCCTAGCTTCTTAGCTTCCTAGCTTTTTAGCTTTTTAGCTTCCTAGCTTTTTAACTTCCTAGCTTCTTAGCTTCCTAGCTTCTTAGCTTCCTAGTTTCCTAGCTTCCTAGCTTTCTTAGCTTCTTAGCTTTTATTTTAGCTTTTTAGCTTTTTGAGTGAATAAAATGAAAAATAATAATAAATGGTGAAATTGAAAAATTTTGATACTCATGTGAATGAAAAACCTAAACGAAGATTGAATGATTTTTTGGACGAAGACTACAGAATGCTTATAGCAGGGGTGAGTGGGAGTGGAAAGAAAAACACTGTTATGAATATATTGAGACTGCCTTTGGTTGTCTACGGTAAAATATATTTGTATACACCCAACCCTCACCAAGATAAAATACAGGATTTAGAAAAGTTTATGGATATTATTTCACAGAAAGTCGTTTACGACATATTAGAAATTATGGAACCGGATGATATCATGAATACATCAGAGTATCCGATGGGAAATAGAAAGGTTGTCATCTTTGACGATCTCGTCAATGAACCCGCAAAAATACAATCTAAGATTGCAAACCATTTTACCGATGGGCGACATCACCAAATTTTACCGATCTATCTGACTTAGTCGTATTATGCTGCGAGGGAGACTATATTATCACACACCACAAAAAATCAGGTTGAACTGCTCACATAAGATACTTTTCACTCCTCCAACAAAAAACATTGTAATCTTACTGGTAAAGAAAACATGATCGACACAAAACTGTTTTCAAAACTTGGACCATATGAATTTTTATTTCGATGAAGGCGATGAAGACATCGCCCAAATATTTGTTAAAGCGCTTGAAGAAGAGGTGAAAGATATCTATGAGTTATCATAAATATATGAAAATGTCAAAGACATGATTATCTCAAAAAAAGAAATGAATGAGTATGAAAAATCCACCACTTGTTGGATTTGTGGTGGGCGATTCAGCAATGATGACATGAAAGTTCGAGATCATTGTCATCTCTCTGGAAAATTTAGAGGTGCAGCACATCGATCATGTGACCTCAAATACAGAGTTTCAAAATTTTTACCCGTTTTCTTTCACAACACGAGTGGTTATGACGCTCATCTCTTCATCAAATCTCTCGCTGAGACATGGGGAAAGATCGATTGTATTGCCAGCAATGAAGAAAAATACATTAGTTTCTCAAAGCAAGTAAAGGTCGATACAAGAGTCAATGAAAAAGGTGAAGAAAAACATGTGACATTTGCATTGCGCTTTGTTGACAGCTTGAAGTTTATGGCTTCAAGTCTTGAACAACTAGTTTCCAATCTGGCATCAGATTCAAAGAATAGATTCAAAACAATGCAAAAGTATTACAAAGGCAAAAAACTTGATCTTTTGCTGAGGAAAGGAGTTTATCCTTATGAATATATGGATAAACTTGATAAGCTAGATGAAAGTGAATTACCGCTGAGAAGCGCTTTTTTCTCTTCACTTAATGGAGAATGTATTTCTGAAGAAGATTATGAACATGCAAGAAAGGTGTGGAGAGTTTTCGGTTGCAAAGCATTGAGAGATTATCATAATCTATACAACGAAGCAGATGTGTTGCTTTTGTGTGATGTCTTTGAAAATTTTCGTGATGTTTGTAGAAAAAACTACGGTCTCGACCCAGCTTGGTATTATACTGCGCCTGGGTTGGCTTGGGATGCATGTTTGAAAAAGACAGGAGTGAGACTCGAACTCCTGTCTGACTCAGACATGTTGTTGATGATTGAAAAGGGAACTCGTGGTGGGATTTCAATGATTTCAAATCGATATGGTCAAGCGAATAATAAATATATGGGTGAAAAATTTGACAAGAATGAACCATCCAAATTCATATCATATCTTGACGCAAATAATCTTTATGGTTGGGCAATGGCAAAGAAACTTCCAACACATGGCTTTGTGTGGATGGATGAATGTGAATTGAAAAATTGGCAAAATTATTCGTGTTTTTTAGAGGTTGATTTGTTATATCCAGAAGAATTGCATGACTTGCACAATGAGTATCCATTGGCTCCTGAGAGAAAAAAGATTAACAATGTGGAGAAGTTGATTCCCAACGTGAAAGACAAAGAAAAATATGTTCTTCATTGTGAAAATCTCAAGTTGTCTCTTCAGTTGGGGATGAAACTCACAAAGATTCATGGAGGGATTTAATTTCAAGAGAGTGATTGGATGACAGAATATATCGACCTGAATACCAGATTGCGCTCAAAAGCCAAGAATGAATTTGAAAAAGATTTTTTCAAGTTGATGAATAACTCAGTCTTTGGAAAGACCATGGAGAATATGAGAAATCGGATTGACTTGCGATTGGTGAACAATGAGAAGAGTGCAAAGAAGTTGGCAGCAAAACCAAATTTCAAGAATTGTACCATCTTTTCTGAGAATTTGGTGGCGATGAACATGAAAAAGACTGAGATAAGATTTGAAAAGCCTGTTTATCTTGGGATGAGCATTCTGGATTTAAGCAAGACATTGATGTATGATTTTCATTATAATTACATCAAACCAAAATACGGTGAAAGAGCCAAACTTCTTTTTACTGATACTGACAGTCTCTGTTATGAGATTGAGACTGATGATTTCTTCAAAGACATTGCGTCTGACATAAAGACAATGTTTGATACGAGTAACTTTGATGTGAATCATCCTTCTGGAATAAAAACTGGACAAAATAAGAAAGTCATCGGGATGTTTAAAACTGAGACTGGTGAATCAATAATCATAGAGTTTGTGGGGTTAAGAGCAAAGTTGTATAGTTATAAATTGTTTGAAGGTGATGAAAGCAAGAAATGCAAAGGGGTGAAAAAAATCGTTGTGAAGAAGAAGATTACTCATGATGATTACAAGAAATGTTTAATAATAATAATAATCGACTTTATTTAAAGAGGGTATACACATAACAGCTTGCGCTGATAAACCAGTGGCCCTCAAAACTAAAGTTAGTTGGTAATACATTCTAAGCCATAGAGATTAAAAATACAACTAACTAGTCGAACAATGTAACTATTCAAAGATTATAAAAGAATCAATGTCTCTATAAGAATTTATAAAATAATTCATCAAATCATTCCTAAGAGAGGAGATGCTACGTTGTTTCCTAAGCTCATTTGGAAGACTATTCCATAACTTAATACTACTAACTTGGAAAGACCTTCCTGCCTCAGTAGTATTTCGATACTTGGGACAGATTAGGTTATACTGACCATGCCTGGTCTCTCTACCATGTAGGGAGTGATTTGTAGTTAAAGTACTTTCAATATACGTAGGGGATTCCCCATGCAGTGCCTTATAGATTAACACGCACTTTCTTTTCAAAGAAAAAACAGCTTCGAAAGATGCATGACATTCGAAGTCATAAGCATGAAATTTTCACACAAGAGATAAATAAAGTCGCTTTGTCGGCGAATGATGATAAACGTACGTATGATGCACAATCCTCGCAGTAGGGAGCGCTATTTATGCAATAGCGAAAATCAGACCTGAAAAAAATCAGGCCTGTACGGGATTCGAACCACTGACCTCTGCGATACTAGTGCAGCGCTCTACCAATTGAGCTAACAAGCCAACTGGGAGTAGGCCGTTAAGTTGATTCGTAATAAACCCGTGATGATAAATCAGATACAATGAATATATGAAGTTCAATATATGAGCTTGTTAGCTCAATTGGTAGAGCGCTGCACTAGTATCGCAGAGGTCAGTGGTTCGAATCCCGTACAGGCCTGGTTTTTTTTTTAGGTCTGATTTTCGCTATTGCATAAATTGACTACTTACACAAAATACTTTAAACACAAAGGCGCACTATATAAGTAAGTCTTCCCTGGGAAGACCTAGGCTCATTTGTCACTCACCATTGACGTGTGCGGGTCAAATTTAAATGCTGGTAGACGAACAAAAGGAGCTAATGAGATATCTATTGTTTACTTCCACCAGCATGGTGGCATGAGGTAACGTGCGAACCACCTACTTCGATCTCAAATTTACCTCCACAAATAAAGACAGTTTCCATTAGAAAAAGTAAATACAAATCTCAAAAATTCTTGTATTGTGATGAAGACATAAAACAATTTTGAGGAATGCGCCCACTGTTTGCTGCTTTGGAGTAGCTGTAGCTCAAGCTGACTTGACTCTAAGAGTTCTACATCACACGCCGGTTGATTGACAAATGGTCCAGTGGGACCTAAGGCTCCTTTTATAGCGAACCTTCGTGTTTAAATTGCCAGAAATATGTTCCCTGGAAGATATGGTTTATGTGTCATATTGCAGAAGGAAAAAGTATCACTCGAAAACTTAAAAAAACACTCACACACGTTGCATAACTAATGTACTCCTGACATTATTTTGCAGAATTTATTTAGTCAAGTGCAAACCAACCATGTCAAGGATTTTTACCACGCACAAAAAAAAGCTCTCAAAAATTGCCACAGGTCCCCCGACGGGAGCGATTTACTCCGTTGATTTAAAATGGAATAAAAATCGGGAGGCTTGAAAATGTTTTCTTATAACAAACGGCCATTCTTCGTCGCCCAGGTCTTTAGCAGCTGTTGTAAATACTATCTCTTGACAAGAAATGAAATGTTCCTGCAGTTCTCTCTCAGTTCGACCATCTCTAGCTACATTGTCGTGAAGATGATAGCGAAAAAATGGAGTCAATGAGGAGGCGAAAGTTGGTTCTGAAGTCATGTTATCTCGCTGTGGAGACGGTTCGGAGTTCATCGAGGAGAGTTGTGTTACTTTTAGAGGACCCTGACTCTTGCGAATCTTGAATAAATTTCTGATTCTCCAACCTTTTATTTTTGAGCTCTTTCCTTCTCAAGTGGCCGTGTTAAATTCCAGGAAACTGGAGCCTTTAGTAGTATTTGGAGTCGCGTTTCCATCCTTTGGTAGTCGTATAGAATGTCTACGTGTAACTCAGTGACAACTGAAAACATCAGCTTGTCTGTTAGCTGTAGACAACACACCGATATCATAGTTATTACTATGACGATCAATTATTCAATAAGCCCCACAAGAATTGGTCGTTCTAATTAGTTGAGTCATGATTAACCACTGATGGATTGTTTTAGACAACATTATAGACCTTGAGTTTGTGATTTCTGTTAATCTTTTCACTAAAACGTTTTCAAAATTTACTTATCCGTTTCGTACAAAATATTCCATTTCCTTGATCAGAAAATTCAGAGACTGAGTTTCATTCCAACCATAACGTTACATTTATTCCTAGAACTTTTTTGTGCTTTTGTTCATGAGTTCTTTTTGGACGTTAAAACTTGCTAATCATAACTTTCCTTAGACTTTTCCACTCTAGAATTTGGAATTCAGATCACTGACCGTGGTTTTCAATTGTCTGTTAACGTCTGAGATAATTAAAAATTCCGGTTTTGATTTACGAGATAATTAATGATACAACCTTGACTCTTCTAGAAAACAACCAAAAAACGTGTGATTGTGATCACGTTTTTCACAGTCCCAATGGTTCATATTATATAACGCCCGGAACAACTACGTACAACTACAGCTTCTCCCAACTTCTCTCTAATAAAAACAAGCATATGCTGATAAACCCAAAAGCGAACGTTCAATAAATACTCGATTCGTTTTATTAATTTTTTTGAGTACTTCCATCTTTATCATTTGTATAATACTAGATGGACCATACATGACAACGTACGGAATGATAAAAACCAACAAGGAAAATTGTCTGGCTCAGCATCATCATGTATCCTCATCTGAGTGCCTAATATATTATGATAACCGTTGTTGGACTCGGCTACAATCTTTTGTGCCTTTCAACCCTTCAAATCCCAAGATCTTATTGCTATTTCAGTCTTCCCTTTAGCTGCTACACATTTCTCCGTAAATCAGTTACAAAGAATTGGGTGTTAGATCATGATAAAAACCTCCACCTGATAAGTTTGAGTTTTCTCATTAACAGTTTGCGGCATCGTAATGTACGGATGCTATAGGAGAAGTTTCGTTCAATTCTCTCTCAGTTTTATTCTTACTTTTACTTCTTTTCCTCATGAAGATAAAGGGAATGTGAAGTTAGGGAAGAGACAGGTGTTGTTGTTGGTTTTTTTTATAACTGACATATTTTCACAGTTTTCCCCAAAAGCATCTAGGCTTAACGAGGGGGGATTACAGTATTACGCATTTTAAATCAATTTGTCCAAGCTCACACAAACAACACACAAAATTTGCGATATCAATGAATGAACTAACTAGGCTAGGAACATATCATTTAAACAATCAAACACTGGCCTCCGAAAAGCGATAATTGTTAATTATAAAACTTTGTACTTTGCAACACACAACTGTTAATTTTGTAAAATATTCTCTAAGACGAGAAAACCCAGGTCTGAAGCGGGTGTGGTCAACAGATACAATCTTCACGGACAGTTTGCTAACTTTAAAAGGACTCTGATTCCTGCAGATCCTAAGCAAATTTCTGGTACTTCAACTTTTTTCGTTGAGTAGGGGATGAAGAATTCGTCCTTTGGCACTTTCCTTCTGAAATGATCATGGTTAACTCCTGGATTCCAATGTGCAATACACGTATAAGAGTATCATGTTAAGAGTTCTTCTCTCTCGATAATCGAACTTAACTTAAGCGTGTAACTCCCAGAGAGTCGTCTGAAAACTTAAGCTTATCTGCTTGCTTTATTTGTGACATATTAAGGCTATTGTTATTATTTTTAAAAGTACACTTGCCACTGGCACCAAGGAAATTTGTTCTAATTCGTTGAGGAATTAAATGATCTTTGAACAGCCGTGAATTTTAACATCACCACTAGCTAAATGTTTATTTTTGCCTCGTTTTGCAAACTAGAAAAATGTTTAATTTCTTGTGATTAACGTTTTAGAAAGATTACATTTCTTGATCAAAATATATAAGGCCAGCTTTACTTTGGACGAAACCTTTTTACCATACATAGAGTTTTTGCTATCATCTTTTCCAGGACGTCGTACTCGCTAATTATCCATTCTTGTAAATGTTAAAAGATAATTTATATTTATGATTCGAAAAGATTGGATAATTATACAAGAAACCTCTTTGAAATAAAGGGAGGTTTCGAATTTGACACCTCCAATCTGGTCGTTAATTGACCGTTAACGAGTCAATTTAGCTGTCTGATTCTAATTTACAGATATACATCCCTAACCCCTTATCTCTTATTTTTGACAAACAAACAGGAACTCTATGATACTGATCCGTTTTCCATTTTCTCCAAAAGGTTTGAAGACAAATTTGACTGAGTACTCCTTTGATTTATCTCAGTTGTTTTCAACAATCGCCCATGTCGTTACATGACCTCCACTGGCGGTCACTTTAATAACATTTTTTGCATGTTTCGTCGGA
Organism: Stylophora pistillata; assembly: GCF_964205215.1. Classification (NCBI taxonomy): domain Eukaryota; kingdom Metazoa; phylum Cnidaria; class Anthozoa; order Scleractinia; family Pocilloporidae; genus Stylophora; species Stylophora pistillata. The sequence goes on along the minus strand of NC_142519.1, from coordinate 27,492,678 downwards.
AGGTCCATACAATCATGAGTATAACTGACACTCCGTTACAGTTTGAAATACGTACCCTATTTTCAATCTCGACGATTCACTTGTACATAACACACAAAAAAAAAATACAGAATTAACAATGCGAACTTAAACTCAACGAAACTAAAATACAACGAAAGGAATACGAAAAGCTACAGGAAAATACAAACGAAAGCGTAACTACTTACAAGATCTGTACGGCACTCCGGAATAACAACGACTGAATAAAAATTACAACTACGATGTTATATAGCGGATAAAGGCTAAAACAATAGACTAAACAAGGCTACACAATACTCAAAGGCGATTACATGAAACAACGCTGACAAACTTAATTTACATTTTGACAGCACGAAAAAATACAAACTAATAGATACAGAACTGAACTATCGAGACGAGAACTATTCACACTAATTACAATTAACAAAGAGAAACACTTGGGATACTTTTTGAGTCAGCCTCATCAGGAAATCATAGGTGGATGCGTCATTTATCATGATAACTGTTTATGTACCCGGCAATGAACGTCTGGACCCCTTAGGAAAGGGTAAATAACAGTTAAAGTTCACACATTTATATTCAACTTTAGAAACTTTAATTTATTACATAATATTATAGAGTCACACATAACATAATTGCTCTTCAAGGATATTAAGCTAAGTTACTTTGGGAGGGAGCTGCTTCCTTGCGAAACCGACAGATTCATTGTTAACTGTTTTTTTCTTTTGAAAGAAGATAGTCCATTATTTTTTACATCAATCCTGTACATTCATGGACTACACAATAAATTACATTTTAGTATTGCATAACATAACAAACTTCACCAGTTTTATGTTCAATGTATTCAGTTTTTCGCGTCATAATCAACATTGTCAATTATTTCATCACAAAAAAGAAATACCTCAGTATGAACCAGAGATGTACGCGGAAAGAGCTTTTTCACTGCGTTAGACTTACCATTACTGCCAATAATATTGGCTTTAATTAATTTTAGTTCATTTTAATTTATTCTTAAGGGTATTTGTCGAGAAGTCGGTTAATTACTTAAAGTAATTAAAGATCTGCCACCCATGAAAATCAAAGTAGAATATCGACTGAACCAATGGACCCTTGGAATATAGGACTATTTTCTTAGACCACACTTTGGATCATTTTCGGAACCACAACAAAACGATACATATTCCTTTTCAATAAGTATTTCATAATGTCCATTGTTAGGTTTATGTTTACTGTATTCAGTTTTTCAAGTCATGATCAACTTCCTCAATTATTTCATCACGAAAAGAAACACCTCAGTATGAACTAGAGATCTGAGAAGGAAAAAGCTTTTTCACTGCGTTGGTGCAAAATAGAATAAAAGTCGAGAGGCTTGAAAATGACCTCGCACATGCAAACGCCACTCCTCGTCGCTTAGTTCTTTAGCTGCAGCTGTTAGTACTATCCCTTGACTCGATATGAAATGTTCGTTTAATTCTCTCTCAGTTTTACTTTCTAGTAGTGCTATAAATATGGAGTTAAGGAAGAGACAGTTGGTTCTAAAGAGACGTCATCAACCTGTAGAGAAAGTTCTCATGTCATTCTTCAGGTAAAGCTCGGTAACTTGAAGAGGGTTCTGATTTTTGCGGATCCCAGACAAACTTATGTTTTTCTAAAGTATTCCTTGGGAAGGTTTTTTCCTTTTTCACTGCGTCTATGCAAAATGGAATAAAAGTCGAGAGGCTTGAAAATGTCCTCGTACAGCAAACGCCACTCCTCGTCGCTTAGTTCTTCAGCTTCTGCTGTTAGTACCATCCCTTGACTGGATATGAAATGTTCGTTTAATTCTCTCTCAGTTTTACTTTCTAGTGGAGCCGTTTCTTCATGACGATAATGGAAATATGGGAGTTAAGGAAGGGACAATTAGCTCCAAAGAGACTTCATCGACCTGTGGAGACTTCTTCATTCTTCACGGACAGCTCAGTAAGTTGAAGAGGGTTCTGATTTTTGCGGATCCCGAATTAATGTCTGTTTCTCCAAAATATTACATGGGAAGGGGATGAGCAATTCATCTTTCTGCACTCTCCTTCCAGGATTCCCGTCCTACGTGCAATACACTTTCGAGAGAATGCTGAGTTTTTTCTCTTGATAGTCGTATTTAACTTAAGCATGTAACTCCAAGAGAGTCGTCTGAAAATATAAACTTGTCCACTCCCTTAATCTATGATGTCAAGGCTGTTGTCGTTACTTTTCAAAGCAAACGTCCCACTGGCACAAATGGAATTGGTTCTAATTAATCAAGTAATTATCTGACCTTTGAAGTTTTCTTATGATCTCTTCCATGGTGTCAAGCTCACTAATTATGCAGTCATACAACTGTTATCGGATAATTCAAAATGTAATTTCTGACGTTTGAGCGACATGGGAACGAATTAGTCAGAAATGAATATTCTGATGGGAGGTTGAAGAGGTTCACGCGGCATCATGGTACTTTCAGATTGTTTAAGCGTTTAGCGGGAAAATTAAGTCATTCTAGGTCGGCCTGTCTTAGTTTGACCACCTTCTTTTTTATTATTTGATGTAATGATGAGCAGCGTAACTAGGCTAGTTACCCTTTCCGCGGGGTATCGTGCTGCTGCATTAGATGAGGAATACGTTTCCACATATTTTTTTCGAAAGAGTGGTTTTTTTTAGTGGTTTTTCGTATCTGGCGTAGCACAGGCTCTTTTTGTAGAACCCTTCAGTTTCACATGCAGTGCTTTGCAGAATGTCTTAGGATGCATATACTACCGGCAAGACTGGCTGACTCATCCTAAATAAACTTTTCACATTGAATATCTCGTCTGAGTGCAGTCAGAATTTTATGATTCGAAAAGATTGGAAAATTATACAAGAAACCCCTTATATTAATGAGAGTTTTTAAAGATTAGGACAGCTAATTAGGTCATCAACTGACTGTAAACAAGTTAATTTAGTTGTTTGATTCTAGTTCGCAAAATAAAAAACAGATTTACATCTCTCACTTCGCTCTTTTTGCCAAACAACCAGGAACTGTATGATATTTATCTAACCACTAACTTTAATTTAAATCAGTTTCACTTTGATTGTAATCTGCTTTTTTTTTGCATGAAATTTTGAACTAGCCGGAAGCACTGAGCTACTGAGGCGCGCAGATAAACACAGTCCTTTCATTGTCGTTTTTCTCTGAAAGGAGCATGATGTGTATCACCTTTGTCGTTAAATGACCTCCACTTAATTACTGTCATTTCCTTCCCAGCATTGCCCAAGAATAATGAAAAAAAAGAAAAGAAAAAAGGAGACCTGGTCAGTCCAACCGTTCAAGGATCATTTGGTCCATTTTATGTTCTAACCTATGCCATGAGGGATTGCATAACTAAAAATGAATCATCTGGCTACATTTTTAGCTTTGCGTCGTTTTTCATTCTGTGAATGTTTAAGTTCTTGAGATGAGAGATGAGAGATCAAAATATTCTGAGGCTGTCTTTGGAAAACAACTTTCCCTCTCTTTTTAAAATCTTTTTGTTTTTGTTTGTTGTCACTGCCCGCCGCGACTAGCCTGTGCTACTTGCGGGCAGTGTCAATTATGCAAGGTTTTTCTTTTTCTTTATTTTTCTTGAGTAATTTTTAATCATTGTAACCCCCACCCTAATGCAAAATAAATTGTTGTTGTTGTTGTTTCTGATTTTTTCAGCTAGTCAAACTCGCTAATTATCCGTCCTTTTAGCAAGAAACCCTTTAATTTAATGACAGTTTTTGAAGTTAAGATCGCTAGTCAGTTTGTCAGTTGACCGTTAACGAGTCATATTTGTCTATTTGATCAAATTTACAGGACATATTTCGGATATTCATCTTTAATATTAATAGTTCATTTTTTGACCAAAAAAAAAACAGGAACGCTTTGATATATCATGTTTCCAGCAATCATCTTTGTCTTTAAATAACCTCCACTGACGGTCACTTCCTTACAATGGCAATTTTTTTCGTCTGCCCCGGTGGAAGGTTCATACAGTCATTGTTACTATTTCAACTTCTTGTTAAATGGCCATCTCTTTACATCTTCAAATTCCACTAGAAAGAACCCTAATTACCAAACCAACTTCTCTACTACGACCGGTTAATAAACGAAAAGAAAGAAGCAAGAAAAGCATATAAACAAAATAGACTCACTTTACATTACCCGCTTTATTTCACAAACACTTTTTTTCTGAACACTCTGAATATGTAGTTTCTTTTGCGCTGATTTATTTTGGGGTAGTTTGTATCAATGTCCTTCAACAGGCATCTTTTGACCCTTCAGACCCTAACATCAGTATGCATACTGCTCTCCATACATTTCCTATGATTCTTACAGGGAGTATTTGCCCAATAATCAAAAGCTTTTTTGAGTTTGCGATCATTCCCTTCATTCCCATCATCTCAGTCAATGTGTTGATTTAGGGGTAATTCTCTTGCATAGGAGTCACACCGATTCGAAAAATGGGGGACAGCTCTGCTCGCGCAGATGGACTGGTGGTGAAAATAATCGAAAACGAGGCTAGTCAGTATACATACCATCAACATCTCTTGCATAGGAGTCATTAGCTGCTTACTACTCTTAGGTGTTCGAAGGTTAAACCGATAGAAAACTGTACCCTCGGTTAAAAAAAAAAGTCATATTTCACTTCTTCCTTCCTGTAACTTTTCTCCTCTGAACGAAGATCATTTTCTTCTGCCGAGGCTGTGTTGCGGTTCGACTGTAAGGGTATCTTTTCTCTGATCAATATATTCTCAGTGCGTTCAGGTAATCAGTTTGTAAAATGCACAGCAGGGGTATGATGGAATATCAATGAAGGGTATATTTTGCATTATTCACGACTTCGGACGAGAACCTTTACGTTTCCCATGTTGAGACCAATAAATCACGCTAATTTGTCTGGTAAATTTACGGTACGTTAGCATTTACTAGCTTCTTTACGAAACGAAATGGTTTTTCAGCCACCATAGCAGCTTACAAGATATCGAACAATCCCTCTTTTCGGTTTCGAAAATTGAGGAGTTTCCCATCCCTTCAACTGCAAACAAGCTTGTTTTAGAAAATAAAAGCTAAAGAAATCATTAAAAACCTGGAAAAAACATTCAGTTTGTATTTATCTCAAGTTTTTCATTTTTATCACCGATTGGATAGACTAATTGCCATTGGTGATGAAATCTGAAAGGTTTTTTGATCATGATGTTGAAGCGAGAATGGCTCTAATCGCCTCAATAATGACCCGCTTGGAGCCCTGTGAAATCTTTTGAATTGAATGTAATTGAATGTAATTGCCCAAAATTAAGGAAGATCAGTCAGTTTGTGATAAAAAGTTTTTGGTTGTGGTTTACTTTAGGTTTGAATACGGTAAATTTATCTCCATCGAAAGAAAACTTCGAAAAAAGGTTTGGTTCATCTAACTCATTAATCTACCCCAGTAATTCAGAGTAGGGAAAAAGAGACACATTTCACTTAAAAACACTCAAGTCCATTATAGCGCCTTTTTTTCGCCGCGGGTAAGTGAAGTATGTTCCACTGTCGCTCAGTCAAAGGAGTGAAAATGTCTAAAACTTTTTGCGATATCTCGCTGTATAGTTCCGTGTATAAAAATATTTCCAAGGTCTTACCGTCTAGCGCGATTAAACCCTTCCGCAGTTGTTGATAGAATCTGACAACAGATTTTTTAAAATTTAATTTTTCACACATGAAAGCAAATATAGTGAGCACCTGTCACTTGTACTTGGTGCTTTTACAATGGATGTATTTGCTTTGAAGATCCACCAGACTTTGTCACTTGCACACGAAAGACAACTAATTAAAACCATTTGATCACCTTGTCTCACGCTGATCACTGAGTTATCTATCAGCTAAATGCAATGTTTGGGTAGAGTCACTAAAAATAAAAGGTTGAAGAGTTTTTGATCTCATTAGGATCTTAAGTATTTCCGGCTAAGATTTAGATCGTATTTCTAAGATTTAAATCGTGTTCTTATCAGTCTTGCGCAAATGAAAGACTACCTGGAATAAATATTAATTATTCAGAGATTTGTTAATTTCTGAAAGACAAAGCTTCATTTCCGCTGTCTACATTCATCAATCGCACTCAAATTTCCATAGTTTTTATTTGGCCTCATCCCGAAAAAGTAATGAAAAATGCGGATGATTGAAATGTGTTTTTCTTTTCATCGTTAAGCTTTCAAATTCGTCTTTGAGACATTTTACACTCGAGCTTTAAAAACTAGGTCTTGAGCTCTTGAAACAAGCCTAAGAATTTTTACAACGATAACCCTTCCAGAAAAAAAGTACAAAATCCTGAATAGAAATTATAGCCTTAAACTCTCGTGCGCAAGTCTTGGCGATTTCAGTCAGTCATTCTTTGGTTGAATCTGATCCCTTGCGGGAGTGTTCTGTTCAATTACCCTTTCAGACGCCAGAGCACTTCTACGTGTGGTTCGGTTCTGTCGCCTACATCGGCTGAAAGTTGCACGCCCAACAGCTTTTAGCGCCTCACGGTACTGCGGTATTCTCCACGCATATACAAACGGATTTACAGCGCAGCTGACACACAACATCGATATTGACAGAGCTCTTGTTACTTTAAAGGCTGCTCTACTACACACATCGCTTTCTTCCTCGCGACACTGCTCTCTCAGATTAGTAACAATTAGGTAAGGCATAAGTGATATGAAGAGCACGATTATGATCACGATAATTGTCAAAACAATCCTTTTCTCCAATCGGATATTCTGAACAAAAAAGCGCCTTCTCCCACCACTGTCCTGATGCAAGATCGTAACGTTTCTTGAATATCGACGGAATTCAATGTAAGTCGCTGTGTAGACAACGCAAAGTATAGCCAGTGGAACTGTTGTTTGAAGATGAAGATCCACTAAGTGGAGTATTTCTTCTGATATACTAGTCGAGTGCGATGCTTCAAATAGTCCGCAAAAAAGCCATATTAATATATTACATATAATGACTCTTCTGACTGTCATAAGCGATCTATACCTCCAAATAAGCTTAACGGCCAGGAATCTATCCACTGATAACGCGACGACCGTAAAAATTGATATTTTGGTGCTAATATGAGAAGAAATCATACAAATCTTGAATAAGTTCGATATCTTAACTCCGCATGGAAGGCAAAGCATGTATGTTGCGTACAAAGGTTGCACGAAAGCTCCCCCAAGAAAATCACTTAACGAAAGGCTTGCAACGAAAAAAGTCGTGGGGCGCGCTCGGAAATAATTATACGGATCTTTGAAAAGAGTCAAAAGAAGAACACTGTTTGTTGCGAATGAAACTAACCCTAACAATGCGCTACAGACTCCTGCTAAAAGCGCCACTGGTGCTGTTCCGTCAAAATGTCCTTGTTCGTCAGTCTCGGTCATTATTAAAACCGATGGCGACTGCTCAAGCTTTTATGTAAAAACTCTTGATTTGATGATCAATATGGCTGAGGTTAACCAAAGAACAGCGTGGTCACATGAAAGGCAAATCGTTTTGAAGCTACGCTAGTATATCGTAACCTGCGACACCTTTCTTGAAAGATAAACTTCAATATCTCATTTGTTCATGCAACACCAACAAACAGCATTACTATTGAAATCTCTCCAACGTCCGGTGAAACAGGATAAATCCTTTTTGAGTGTCCTTATTGTAACCCATGTACATTAGTTACTTGGTAAGTATACGAATGGACGAGGGTCCAATTACAACAATGGTCGGCCCTGACGTTCTCTTGATGAACATCACATCATTTGCATTAATATTTGGACAAAATTCTGTTCACAGCAATAGAGAGCCATTGAGAAACCTGCGTGAATTACTCAAGAAAAAGCTAATTCAAAGTTGAATCATTTCCCCTATGCAATCTCTCAGTGGCTAAGTCGATGACTAATGAATAATTTGCAAGTAGAAAGTATTAAAACAGCCGAGATGGCAAGAGGAAATGAACACTAGAATATTTATCCTCTGGCATAGCTTAAAACAATAATGTTAATTATAATCTTTCATTGAAATTATCGCAAAACCCACGTAAACGAGCGCACTATAGTTGTATTTTTAACTGCTCTCCTCCAACACAATCTAAAAAAGATTTCGATACGCGTCTACAAATTTCTAAGCTAGTGCATTCTAGAAGCTGAACCAAAAAGGCTAATTTACCTGACATACCATTTTAAATATTTATGAAATCTTTGGTCATCTGTGGCAATGTCTTTGTGACAAATCATTTTAAAGGACAGTGAGGTTAACCACCGAAAAAAGACACATAAAATAAGTGCCGACCCTTGTATGTTCCGTTCCAGACATCATTCTTAATTCATTGCGTAGAAAGCTTATCAATCCCAATGCTCTCATCTTAAAATGAAATAGAAAAAGTTCAATAATAATTTTGATTGAGTGTTTTTTATTTGGTGCGATTCCTTTGATAATATCAACTTTTTAGGCTGTAAACTGCGGAAATCCCATTTAAGTCGTCTTTATTCGCATTTCTTTCTTGTCTTTTGTTTGATAAATACAAGATCATCTCCGAATTAGTTTCCTTATTTTGGGTCATCACAAAATCACTCGAAATTGATCTTCAATAACAAACCATGCCGCAAAATGTAAAGCTCACAACAGAAGCCTATTAGCATATATAATATCCGGCATAACACTTTTAGTCTTTCCATTGATCGAGCCGGCTAAAAATTGCTGAAAAACTGAAACCATCAATCAAAAATATGAATACTATTCAAACGATTATGGAAGGAGAAAAATAAATATAACTCTCAAAATAACTTTTGACAGGCTTCTGTTTGCCAATAAAAGTTTGTTCTCTTGCTTGTCAGTTGAATGCCTCATGTAGATTAAAACCTTTGTATCAAATTCCTATTTCTATGCCAATCACTTTTTGCTTCTCACAGTTCGCAATTAGAGCCATTATGTAGTTTGAAGGTTCTTTTTCCTGCCCTCTATGGTGTTCAAAACTCCCCCCTAAGTAGGTATTACTCTAGCAGTTAGTGACTCGTACCGGCTTCGATTTTGCGCCAGCTTCATGAACATACGGCATAATATGTAAACCGTACCAACTTTGAATACTGAGGACAATTTCAAATGCATGCAACACTATTATTTTCATTCTTGGCAGGAAGTGATCAACTGCCATTTCAATCCTGGTTATTGCGCCTTTCGTTATTTTATTAAAGCTGGATCTCCGCTAGCGACAGAACAATCATGATGATAACCGTACGGGGTGTGTACGTTGCTTATTAAATGTGGTGGGAACGCCGAGGCACATAGTAAAAAAATGATCAAACTCTTAGGAAAATAGCCGAGCATTTTTTTCTTATGACTATGATCACATGTTTAACTATTGCTCATTAAAGCGTGTTCCTGATTAAGATCATCATTACGCGAGTGAAACTAAAGCGTAGTACCGCCAACTAGTGTTTGCTTTGCTGTTCTTAAGACGATTTAAATGACAGAATAGAGTTCAAAATTCATGCAAAATGGGGGTTTCAGAAAAAAGAGCTTTCCCTTGTTTTCATACTTCTTAGCGAACCGCCTGGTCATTGCAAAAAACATAGCCGGGTTTCATAACCAGTTCCCTCTACTAACTATGGAAAAAACAAAGATGGTAGTTGTCAGGTATTTTAACATCTCCGAACTTTTCATGTTCTTCAGTATTAAGAAATGATCTTCGTTCGCTGTGCCCTACCTAGCCATGATTATTTCAAACGCCATTAAACGCTGCAGGAGGCCAGTTACTAGCGGTCAAATAAAAATATAAATGTTATTGTAACTATATCGTCTTAAAAAGGCTGACTCAGTCAAATGCTGGTTCATTATACGGGAATTGCGAGGACATAGAAATTCAAGTTGAGGATTTTTCCGTCTTAATACATGGAAAGAAAGTGCGATAAAACGAGCACCGCGATCTTTAAAGCCTTAATAAAATAAGCACTAAACTACTATGAATCAATAAGACAAAATTTCTTCTTACAATATCAGTACCAAATCAAGCAGACTAGTGACGAGTATACAATTTTTGAATTTGATTTTTGAATCACGAATTTTAAATTATAAGTTTTTAAAGGGAAATTTGCAGGTGCCCCAAAGATGTGTTACGTTCATCACTATGGATGCTAATGCCTATAATAATTTCTACAGTTTCAAACCCGTAATATCTCCACTTCATGGATCTTCACATGTCAAATCAAAGGGTGCCTGTGGCCAACTCTTGGATAAGGTATTAAAGAGATATATAATTTTAAAGTTGCTACCAACAAACTTAGGTGTCAAAAAGCGAGAGAAAGTAGAAACATTGCAAGTATAAAAATCACAGTACTTGAGTATGTGATGGGTCATTTTTCGCTGCGTATGTGCAGCTGGCTTCTCTGTCAGCATCGCATTTTAAATCTGAGTATGATCAAACTACGCCGTTTGATTATAAATGGGAGGCTGGATGAATTCAGAAGAAAAAAAATTTCCAGCAGAAATAAGCTCGAAACGAAATCTTGTGCGAAGTAAGTAGCCTTTCCATCCAAAAATAGGGAAACAAAATTTCATCAAAGAAGCTGGCTCGAAAAAAATACATATTGCTCACTAGGGTTCAAAATAATTTTTCAGCTTTAAGCGAAAATTTTTACCCTTTTTTGAAGGCTGTCAATAATAAATGAGCAGTCAGCACGTCTTCAACACTCAACATGATTAAATTGTTAAAATAATTTCAGCATCAAAATCTTTATTTCCATCAAAACGTTTCGTTGCGGCAATTCCCTTTCTAACAAAGCATAGTGAAAGGAACAACTATGTCCAAACTGTCGCGCTTCTTCCTACACACTCATGGGAAATCCTTTCTGCCAAGTTCCGACTTTAATTTGAACACTCGAGAAGGCTTTACAAGAGACATTAAACAGGATTTGGCGGAAAATAAATGTTGATTAAAGGTAGTGTGTATGTGCAGAAACATAAACACGGTAATGTGACGGTGTGTACGCAAACTTGCATGTTTCACGATTGAACAAGTACGTAGAAAGCTGAAAACTTTAAACAATAATCTATCTTTAGCGCCCTTCAAATTTCGTTTCCTAAAAGCTTGTAAAACATTTCTTGGCTGCTTTATTGTCTGATATGTAATGTTCATCATAACATGACAGCGACTTTTACTTCAGTTGGACTATCAATATGCATGATATTTTCTATAAAATTCTAGTTCTTTTGTGAAAAATTCCCGGCAAGTGTGCTAAAAGATACGGCTGCTGCCGCCAACGAGCTACTATATCGAACCCTGGATTACACCTTTAGGGTGCTCCTCGTTATGTTTACGCCTGGACGTTTCAAAGACCCCTCAAATTCAGTCTTCAAGTTGATCATAGCACCAATCTGAAACATTCGAAGTACATTTCAATTTAGTAAATGTCAGAACGGGCGCATAAGCCAATGATCTGATAAACTTTGCTGAAAATGTGATTACTTCCCAAATGCTAAATTCAGCTTATGGTATAAGTAGCTTTTTTTTTCCGAATTTTCTTTATTTAGTGACGTAATAGCGATATGGATATACTCAGATCTCTGCAAACAGTGTCCGAGTTCGATTTTTTGGTGGGAGACATATTTATGTATTAATTTATTTTATTAAATACATTTCCCCCTTTTTTTTCTAATGCTTTAAATTAACAAATTTCCAAGGTCTTACCGTCTAGCTTAATTGAACCGTTCCGCAGTTGTTGATAAAATCTTAAACAGCGTACTTAAGCTTTAATTTTTCACATTTGAAGGCAAATATGGTGAGCACCTGTCACTTGTACTTGGCGCTTTTACAATGGATACATTTGCTGTGTAGGAGATCAGACAGACTTCGTCATTTTCACACGAAAGACAACTAATTAAGACTTTTTGATCATCTTGTCTCACGCTGTTCACTGAGTTATCTATCACAGCTAAATACAATTTCCTCCATGCACTGTTGAGTAGGGTCACTAGAACAAAAAGAGTTTGAAGAGTTTTTTTTATCTCATTAGGATCTTGTGTATTTACAAATAGATTTAGATCGTATTTCTAAGATTTAAATCGTGTAATTATCAGTCTTTCGAAAATAGAAGACCACCTGGAAACAATATTCATTACTCACAGAGTTGTTAATTTCTGAAAGACAAAGCTTCATTTCCCCTGTCTACATTCAATCGCCTTAAAATTTACATAGATTTTTTATGGCGTCATCCCAAAAAGTAATGAAAAGTGCGGAATAGGGAGAGATGCTCCTCTTTTCGTCGTTAAGCTTTGAAATTCGTCTTAAAGGCACTTTACTCTCTAGCTTTAAAAACCAGGGCTTGAGCTCTTCAAACAAACCTTACAATTTTTAAAATGATAACCCTAAATACAGAATCCTGAATAGAAAGATCAAGGACGATTGAATGGAGTCTCGATGTCTAGTCGGACATACTCCATAAGCAGCAAAATGACCTTTTTGCACACGAATTATAGGATTTAAGTCTCGTGCCCGGGTCTTGGCAATTTCAGTCACTCGTTCTTTGGTTGAATCTGATCCCCTCCGGGATTGTTCTGTTCAGTTACCCTCTCAGACGCCAGAGCACTTCTACAGGCAGTTCAGTTCCGTCGCCTACATCGGCTGAAAGTTGCACTCCAAACAGCTTTTAGCGCCTGTCTGTACTGCGGTATTCTCCACGCGTATAGAAACGGGTTTACAGCGCAGCTGACGCACAACATCGATATTGACAGAGCTCTTGTTACTTCAAAAGCTAGCTCACTACAAACATTGCTTTCTTCCTGGAGACACTGCTCTCTCAGATTAGTAACAATTAGATAAGGCATAAGTGATATGAAGAGCACGACTATGACTAGAATAATTGTCAAAACGATCCTTTTCTCCGATCGGATGTTCCGAACAAAAAAGCGCCTTCTCCCACCACTGTCCTGATGCAAGATCGTAGCGTTTCTTGAATATCGACGGAATTCAATGTAAGTCGCTGTGTAGACAACGCAAAGTATAGCCAGTGGAACTGTCGTTTGAAGATGAAGATCCACCAAGTGGAGTATTTCTTTTGATATACTTGTCCAGTGCGATGCTTCAAATAGTCCGCAAAGAAGCCATATTAATATATTACATATAACGACTCTTCTGACTGTTATAAGCGATCTATACCTCAAAGCAAGCTTAATAGCAAGAAATCTATCCACTGATAACGCCACGACCGTAAAGATTGATATTTTTGTGCAAGTATCAGAAGAAATCCTAGAAATCTTGAATAGGTTCGGTATCTTAACTCCACATGGAAGGCAAAGCATGTATGTTGCGTACAAAGGTTGCACGAAAGCTCCCCCAAGAAAATCACTTAACGAAAGGCTTGCAACGAAAAAAGTCGTGGGGCGCGCTCGGAAATAATTATACGGATCTTTGAAAAGAGTCACAAGAAGAACACTGTTTGTTGCGAATGAAACTAAGCCTAACAATGCGCTACACACTCCTGCCAAAAGCGCCACTGGTGCTGTTGCGTCAAAATGTCCTTGTTCATCACTCTCGATCATTATTAACACCGATGGCGACTGCTCAAGCTTTTATGTAGAAACTCTTGATTTGATGATCAATGTGGCTGAGGTTAACTAAAAAACAGCGTGGTCACATGAAAGGCAAATCGTTTTGAAGCTACGCTAGCATTTTGTAATCTGCGACACCTTTCCTGAAAGATAAACTTCAATATCTGATTTGTTCATGCAACTCCAACAAATAGCATTACCGATAAAATCTCTCCTACGTCTGGTGAAACAGGATAAATCCTTTTTGACTGTCTTTATTGTAACCCATGTACATTAGTTACTTGGTAAGTATACGAATGGACGAGGGTCCAATTACAACAACGGTCGGGCATGACGTTACGCTTGATGAATATGACATGGTTTGCATTAAATGTTTGGACAAATTCCGTTCCCAAGATAAGAATAGACAGTCATTGAGAAACTTGCGCTGAATTACTCAAGAAAAATCTCAGTTAAAGTTGAATCATTTCACTTAAGGGCAGTAATCACTAAAGCTCCCTTGACCTATCCAGTCTCTCAGTAGCTAAGTCGATGAATACTGAATGATTTCTAAGTAAAAAATATAAAAGCACCCGAGATAGTAAAAGGAAATGAACACTAGAATATTCATCCTCAGGCATAGCTAAAAAAACGGTTATTATAATCTTTGATTGAAAGGATCACTAAACCCACGTAAACAAGCGCACTTTAGTTGTATTTCAAACTGCTATCCTCAAGCACAATCTAAAAAAGATTTCGATACGCGTCTACAATATGCTTCTTTCTAAGCTGGTGTATTCTAGAAGCTGAACCAAAAAGGTCAATTTAACTGACATACCCTTATAAATGTTTATGAAATTTTTGGTCATGTGTGCCAATATTTTTTAAACAAAGTATTTGAAAGGACGGTGAGGCACCGAAAAAGACACAACATAAAAAAAATGCCAACCCTTGTATTTTCCGCTCATAACATCATTCTTAATCAATTACGCAGAAACTGAATCAATCGAAATGCTCTCGTTTTAAAATGGAATAGAGAAGAGTCAATAATAGGTTTGATTGAGTGCTATTTTTTTAGTGCGATTTCTATGATAATCGCTCTCTAAACTGCGGAAATCTCCTTGAAGTCGTTTTCATTCGCATTTCATTCATGTCTTTTGTTTGCTAAATGCAAGATCATTTCTGGATTAGTTTCTTTATTTTCGGTCATCAAAAAATCGCTCGAAATTGATCTCCAACAGCAGACTATGCCCCCTATTAGCATATAAAAAATTCGGCATAACACTTTTAGTCTTTCCATTGATCGAGCTAAAAATTGCTGAAAAACTGCAATCATCGATCAAAAATATGAATACCATTCAATCGATTATGGAAGGAGGAAAATAGATATAGCTTTCAAAATAACTTTTGGCGGGCTTCTGTTTGCCAATTAAGTCTTTTTGTCTTACTTGTCAGTTGAAGGTTTCATGTAGATTAAAACCTCTGTATCAAATTCTTATTTCTTTTCCAATCACTTTTTGCTTCCGAGAGTTCGTAATTAGAGGCGTTATGTAGTTTGAAGGTTTCTTTTCCTGCCCTCTATGCTGTTCAAAACTCCCTCCTACTCTTGCAATTAGTGACTCGTACCGGCTTCGATTTTGAGCCAGCTTTATGAACATACACATGATATGTAAACCATAAAAATTTTAAATACTAAAGACAACATGAAATGCAATACTATTACTTTTATTTTTCGCATGAAGTGATTAACTGACATTTCAATCCTGGTTATTGCACCTTTCGTTATTTTATTAAATCTGGATCTCCCCTATCGACATAACAATCATGATGATAACTATACGGGGTGTGTACGTTGCTTATTAAATGTGCTGGGAACGCCGGGACATATATTACAAAACGATCAAAGTGTTAGGAAAAAAGCCTAACATTTTTTTTAAGACTATGATCACATGTTTAATATTGCTTATCGAACCGTGGTCCTGATTATGATCATCATTACTAGATTAAAACTAAAGCGTAGTACTGCTAAGTAGTGTTTGCTCTGCTGTTCTTAAGACGATTTAAATTACAAAATAGAGTTCAAAATTCATGCAAAATGGGGGTTCCACAAAAGTAAGCTTTCCGTTGTTTTCAGACATTTTAGCGAACTGCCTGGTCAACGGAAAAAACGAAGATAAAAACCAGCTTTCTTGTACTTTAAGATCTCCGAACTTTTCATGTTCTTCATTGTAAGAAATGATCCTCGTTCGCTGTGCCCTACCTAGCCATGATTATTTCAAACGCCATTAAACACAGGCAGCCGGTTACTAGCGGTCAAATAAAAATATAAATGTATTGTGACTATATCGTCTTAAACAGGCTGACTCAGTCAAATGCTGGTTCATTATACGGGAATTACGAGGACATGAAAATTCAAGTTAAGGATTTTTCCGTCTTAATACATGGAAAGAAAGTGCGATAAAATGAGCACCGTGATTTTTAAAGCCTTAATAAAATAAGCCCTAAACTACTATGAATGAATAAGACAGAATTTCTCCTTACAATATGAGTACAACATCAAGCAGACGAGTGATGAGTATACAATTTTTGAATCACAAATTTTAAATTACAAGGTTTGAAAGGGAAGTTTGCAGATGCCCAAAGATGTGTTACGTTTATCACTATGGATGCTAATGCCTATCGTAATTTCTACAGTTTTGAACCCGTGATATCTTCACCTCACGGATCTTCACATGTCAAATTAAAGGGTGCCTCTGGCCAACTCTTGGCTAACGTATTTAAGAGATATATACTTCTAAAGTTGCTACCAACAAACTTAGAACCATTGCAAGAATAAAAATCATAGTACTTGAGTATGTGATCGGTCATTCTTTTGCTGGGTATGTGCGGCTGCTTTCTCTGTCAGCATCACATTTTAAATCTGAGTATGATCGAACTACGCCGTTTGGTTCTAGATAGGGGCTGGATGAATTCAGAAAAAATATCCTGCAAAAAGAAGCTCGAAACGAAATGTTGTGCAGAATAAGAAGACTTCCCACACAAAAATAGGGAAACAAAATTTGATCGAAGCTGGCTTGATAAATACATATTGCTCACCAGGGTTCAAAATAGTTTTTCAGCTTTTAGCGCAAATTTGTAGGCTTTTGTGAAGGCTTATTCTTTTTTTACCGGCTTTCAATAATAAATGAGCAGTCAGCACGTCTTCAACACTCAACATGATTAAATTGTTAAAATAATTTTAGCATCAAAATCTTTATTTTTATCAACATGTTTCGTTGCGGCAATTCCCTTTCTAACAAAGCATAGTGAAAGGAACAAGTATGTCCAAACTGTCGCGCTTCTTCCTACACAGTCATGAGAAATCCGTACTGCCAAGTTCCGACTTTAATTTGAACACTCGAGAAGGCTTTACAAAAGACATTAAACAGGATTTGGCAGAAAATAAATGTTGATTAAAGGTAGTATGTCTGTGCAGAAACATAAACACGGTAATGTGACGGTGTGTACGCAAACTTGCATGTTTCACGATTGAACAAATACGTAGAAAGCTGAATACTTTAAACAATAATCTATCTTTAGCACCCTTCAAATTTCGTTTCCTAAAAGCTTGTAAAACATTTCTTGGCTGCTTTATTGTCTGATAGGTAATCTACACCATAATATGTCAGCGACTTTTACTTCAGTTGGACTATCAATAAGCATGATATTTTCTATCAAATTCTATTTCTTTTGTGAAAAATCCCCGGCAAGTGTGCTAAAAGATCCGGCTGCTGCCGCCAACCGGCTGTTATATTGAACCCTGGATTACACCTTTACGGTACTCCTCGTTATGTTTACGCCTGGACGTTTCAAAGACCCCTCAAATTCAGTCTTCAAGTTGATCATAGCACCAATCTGAAACATTAGAAGTACATTTCAAAAAAATAAATGTCGGAACAGCCGTATAAGCTAATGATCTGATAAACTTTGCTGATAATGTGATTACTTCCCAAATGCTAAATTCAGCTTATGGTATAAGTAGCTCATTTTTCCGGATTGTCTTTATTTAGTGACGTAGTAGTGATATGGATATACTTAGATCTCTGCAGACAGTGTCCGAGCTCGATTTTTCGGTAGGAGACATTTTTATGTATTAATTTATTTAATTAAATACATTTTCCCCCTTTTTTTGTAATGCTGTAGATTAACATTTTTTTTTTAAGTCAAAGGCACATGTTTCCGTGGGAATTTCTATGTCAACAGCTTGTTCTGTCAATCACAAACTCTTCGTGATTTTCGCTGTTCCTCCTTATGTTTAGCGCATAAACCAATTTCGTCTTTAAGTTGATCATAGCACTAATCTGAAACATTCTAACATCGCAGCGATCGATGCGATCACAATAGCGCCAGGACTTCGGACTTCTTCGGAAGGATAGATCACGAGTTCAGAGCCGACTAATTATGACTAATTACGAAGAGTACACGCTCATTTGCATATCCCGAGGTGCCCACAATAACTCGTTTCGACGCTATTGCATACCCGCGAGTTAAAGGACATCTTTGAGGTATTAAACCATCTCAGTAATTCAGAGAACGGAAAAAGAGGTAAATTTACTAAAACACTCAAGTCCATTAAAGCGCTTTTTTTTTCGCCGCGGGTAAGTGAAAGGAGTGAAAATGTTTACCTAAGCCTAAAAGTTTTAACGATATCTCGCTGTATGGTTCCGTGTATAAACAAATTTCCAAGATCTTACCGTCAAGCATGATTAAACCCTTCCGAGGTTGTTGATAGAATCTGACAAAAGCTTTGTTTAGATTTAATTTTTCACATTTGAAAGCAAATATAGTGAGCACCTGTCACTTGTACTTGGTGCTTAGATGTATGATAGATGTATTTGCTGTGTGAGAGATCCACCAGACTTCGTCATTTGCACACGAAAGACAACTAATTAAAACTTTTTGATCATCTCGTCTCACATTGATCACTGAGTTATCTATCAGCTAAATAAAATTTCCTTCATGCAATGTTGGGTAACGTCACTAAAAAAGAAAAGTTAGAAGAGTTTTTTTATCTCATTAGGATCTGAGTATTTCAAAGATTTAGATTGTATTTCTGAGATTTAAAACATGTAGTTATCAAACTTGCGAAAATGGAAGACTACCAGGAATCAGTGTTCAATATTCACAGTTTTGTTAAATTCTGAAAAACAAAGCTTCATTTCCGCTGTCTACATTCAATCCCATTCATATTTACATAACTTTTATTTAGCGTCATCCTTAAAAAGTAAATGTCTTTTTCTTTTCATTGTTAAGCTCTGAAATTCGTCTTTAAGACATTTTACACTCCAGCTTTAAAAACCAGGTCTTAAGCTCTTGACACAAGCCTAAGAATTTTTAAAATGATAACCCTTCGAGAAAAAAAAATACAAAATCCTGAATAAAAAGATCGAGAAGGATTCAAAGGAGTCTCGATGTCCAGTCTTCCATGCTCCATAAGCAGCAAAATGACATGTTTGCGCACGAAGTAGAGCATTAAAGTCTCGTGCCCAAGTTTTGGCGATTTCAGTCGCTCATTCTTCGGGAGCGTTCTGTTCAATTACACTTCCAGACGCCAGAGCACTTCTACGCGTAGTTTGGTTCTGTCGCCTACATCGGCTGAAAGTTGCACGCCAAACAGCTTTCAGCGCCTCTCGGTACTGCGGTATTCTCC
This sequence comes from Stylophora pistillata, assembly GCF_964205215.1. Lineage (NCBI taxonomy): Eukaryota > Metazoa > Cnidaria > Anthozoa > Scleractinia > Pocilloporidae > Stylophora > Stylophora pistillata. The sequence goes on along the minus strand of NC_142519.1, from coordinate 27,473,446 downwards.
ACGCATATACAAACGGATTTACAGCGCAGCTGACACACAACATCGATATTGACAGAGCTCTTGTTACTTTAAAGGCTGCTCTACTACACACATCGCTTTCTTCCTCGCGACACTGCTCTACCAAGTTAGTAACAATTAGGTAAGGCATAAGTGATATAAAGAGCACGATTATGATCACGATAATGGTCAAAACAATCCTTTTCTCCAATCGGATGTTCTGAACAAAAGAGCGCCTTCTCCCACCACTGTCCTGATGCAAGATCGTAACGTTTCTTGAATATCGACGAAATTCAATGTAAGTCGCTGTGTAGACAACGCAAAGTATAGCCAGTGGAGCTGTTGTCTGAAGATGAAGATCCACCGAGTGAAGTATTTCTTCTGATATACTTGTCGAGTGCGATGCTTCAAATAGTCCGCAAAAAAGCCATATTAAAATGTTACATATAACGACTCTTCTGACTGTCATAAGCGATCTATACCTCCAAATAAGCTTAACGGCCAGGAATCTATCCACTGATAACGCGACGACCGTAAAAATTGATATTTTCGTGCTAATATGAGAAGAAATCTTAGAAATCTTGAATAAGTTCGATATCTTACCTCCACATGGAAGGCACAGCATGTATGTTGCGTACAAAGGTTGCACGAAAGCTCCCCCAAGAAAATCACTTAACGAAAGGCTTGCAACGAAAAAAGTCGTGGGGCGCGCTCGGAAATAATTAAACGGATCTTTGAAAAGAGTCCAAAGAAGAACACTGTTTGTTGCGAATGAAACTAGACCTAACAATGCACTACACACTCCTGCCAAAAGCGCCACCGATGCTGTTGCATCAAAATGTCCTTGTTCATCAGTCACCGTCATTATTATCAACGATGGCGACTGCTCAAGCTTTTATGTAGAATTATTGATTTGATGAGCAATATGCCTGTGTGGTCACATGAAAGGCAAATCGTTTTAAAGCTACGCTAGTATTTTGTAACCTGCGAAACCTTTCCTGAAAGATAAACTTGAATATCTGATTTGATCATGCAACACCAAAAAACAGTATTACCGATGAAATCTCTCCTATGTCCGGTGAAACAGGATAAATCCTTCTTGACTGTCCTTATTGTAACCATGTACATTAGTTACTTGGTAAGTATACGAATGGACGAGGGTCCAGTTACAACAATGGTTGGCCCTGACGTTGTCTTGATGAATATGACATCATTTGCATTAATATCTGGACAAAATTGAGAAATTTGTATGAATTATTCAAGAAAAAAGTCATTCAAAGTTGAATCATTTCCCTTATCGAGTCTCTCAGGAGCTAAGTCGATGAATACTGAATAATTTGTAAGTAGAAAGTATAAAAACAGCCAACATGGCAAGAGGAAATGAACACTAGAATATTTATCCTCAGGCATAGCTTAAAACAATAATGTTAATTATAGTCTTTGATTGAAAGGATCGCAAAACCCACGTAAACGAGCGCACTATAGTTGTATTTTTAACTGCTCTCCTCAAACACAATCTAAAAAAGATTTAGATACGCTTCTATAATATGCTTCTTTCTAAGGTGGTGCATTCTACAAGCTAAACCAAAAAGACCAATTTGACTGACATGCCCTTGTAAATATTTATGAAATCTTTGGTCATCTGTGCCAATGTTTTTTAACAAAACATTTTAATGGACGGTATGGTTAACCACCGAAAAAAGACACATAAAAAAATGCCGAACCTTGTATGTTCCGCTCCAGATATCATTCTTAATTAATTGCGCAGAAAGTGAATCAATCGCAATGCTCTCCTCTTAAAATGGAATAGAAAAAAGTAAATAATAAGTTTGATTGAGTGTTTTTTATTTGGTGCGATTCCTTTGAAACTATCAACTTTCTAGGGTGTAAACTACGGAAATCCCCTTTAAGTCGTCTTCATTCGCATTTCATTCTTGTCTTTTGTTTGCTAAATACAAGATCATCTCTGGATTAGTTTCCTTATATTGGGTCATCACAAAATGACTCGAAAGTGATCTCCAATAACAAACCATGCCGCAAAATGTAAAGCTCACAACAGGAGCCTATTAGCATATAAAATATCCGACATAATACTTTTAGTCTTTCCATTGATCGAGCTAAAAATTGCTGAAAAACTGGAATCATCAATCAAAAATATGAAAACTATTCAATCGATAATGGAAGGAGAAAAGTAAATATAGCTTTCAAAATAACTTTTGACAGGCTTCCGTTTGCCGATTAAGTCTTTTTCCCTTGCCTATCAGTTGAATGTTTCATGTAAATTGAAACCTTTGTATCAAATTCCTATTTCTATGCATATCACTTTTCGCCTCTGACAGTTCGTAATTAGAGACATTATGTACTTTGAAAGTTATTTTTCCTGCACTCTAGGCTGTTCAAAACTCCCTCCTTAGTAGGGATTACTCTAGCAGTTAGTGACTCGTACCGGCTTCGATTTTGAGCCAGCTTCATGAACTTACACATGATATGTAAACCATAACAATTTTGAATACTGAAGAGAACTTGAAATGCAATACTATTATTTTCATTTTTGGCAGGAAGTGATTGTACCTTTCATTATTTTATTAAAGCTGGATCTCCGCTAGCGACATAACAATCATGATGATAATTACATGGGCTGTGTATGTTGCTTATTAAATGTGGTGGGGACACCGAGACGTACAGGGGCGGATCCAAAAATTTTTAACTGGGAAGGTCCAAACTCTGGTTCAGAAAGGACTGTTGGACTCTTTCGAGGCAAATTACTTCTCCCCCACACCCCGGTTGCGGTTGCACGTTATAATTCCTGGTCGCTTACCGTTTGCTTGGATTCATTAAAAAGATCAGCTAGTTAAAAAGTGATATACGATCCTATCGATGTAAGAATTTCAATTTCAAAGTTGTAAGCATCAGGTCTGTTAGGGGGGATCCGGACCCCCCGGACCCTCCCCCTGGATCCGCTACTGACATATATCACAAAATGATCATACTCTTAGGAAAATATCCGAACATTTTTTTTATGACTATGATCACACGGTTAATATTGCTTATTGAAGCGTGTTCCTGATTATGATCATCATGGCGGGAGTGAAACTAAAGCGCAGTACTGCTAACTAATGTTTGCTTTGATGTTCTTAAGACGACTTAAATTACAAAATAGAGTTCAAAATTCATGCAAAATGGGGGTTTCGGAAAAATAAGCTTTCCGTTGTTTTCAGACTTCTTAGCGAACCGCCTGGTCGTTGGAAAAAAAGAAGATAGTAACCAGCTTACGTGTACTTTAAGATCTCCGAACTTTTCATGTTCTTAAGTATTAAGAAATGATCCTCGTTCGCTGTACCCTACCCAGCCATGATTATTTCTAACGCCATTAAACGCAGGAAGCCAGTTTCTAGCGGTCAAATAAAAATATAAATGTTATTGTAACTATATCGTCTTAAACAGGCTGACTCAGTCAAATGCTGGTATCATTTTATACGGGAATTGCACGGACATGAAAATTCAAGTTAAGGATTTTTCCGTCTTAATACATGGAAAGAAAGTGCGATGAAACGAGCACCGTGACTTTTGAAGCCGCGAACACTCAAGCTTGTATCGTTTCTAGTTGGTGCCACAGTGTCTCTTATCGGTACAGCCTCTTTCTTTAAGACTCTCGCCATCTTAAAACCCTCTATCTCTACCGTTCTATGGTAGCAACCGTCTTCAAAATGTGCTGGGCATAGCGAAGTGTCCTTGCTTGCAGGACGAAAGTCACGTCGGTGCCTTTGAACAAACTTTGTCCACTTTTCACAAACATTTATATCAATTGGAAACTTGGTGCATTGTAACACCAGGAGTGTAAGAACTATTTTTACAACTTGGTTTATTTGGAGCTCCAGCAAGACAATATCTTCCTCCTTTTAGCTTCGTACTCTTACTCTATGTTGTGTTTTCCGCCATGATGCTTTAAATTCCAGAAAGCTGTGGTACACAATATGGCCTGTGTTAGCCGCGCGATTTGAATACCACTTTTTACTAAGAAAATTGTCAAATTCAGAGAGCTATAAAATCTTCAATTTTTATTCTTTGTGGATGAAACTTTTTCTTATTGCTTTTTAAGACTTTTAGTTTTTATTTAAGTTAAAACACCGTTAGTGTCATAGGCACTTTAATAAAATAAGCCCTAAACTACTATGAATGAACAAGACAGAATTTCTCCTTACAATATCAATACAATATCAAGCAGACGAGTGATGAGTATACAATTTTTGAATTAAACTTTGAATCACAAATTTTAAATTACAAGGTTTGAAAGGAAAATTTGCAAGTGCCCCAAATATGTGTTACATTTATCACTAGGGATGCTAATGCCTCTCCTAATTTCTAAAGTTTCAAACCCGTGATATCTTCACCTAACGGATCTTCACATGTCAAAACAAAGGGCGCTTCTGGCCAACTCTTGGCTAACGTATTAAAGAGATATATACTTGGGCGTCAAAAAGCGATAGAAAGTAGAACCATTGCAAGTATAAAAATCATAGTACTTGAGTGTCTGATGGGTCATTTTTTTGCTGGGTATGTGCAGCTGGCTTCTCTGTCAGCATCACATTTTAAATCTGAGTATGAGCAAACTACGCCGTTTGATTATAGAGGGGGGTGGATGAATTCAGAAAAAATATCCTGCAAAAATAAGCTCGAAACCAAATCTTGTGCGGAGTAAGTAGCCTTTCCATCCAAAAATAGGGAAACAAAATTTCATCAAAGAAGCTGGCTTGAAAAAAATACATATTGCTCACCAGGGTTCAAAATAGTTTTTCAGCTTTGAGCGAAAATTTGTAGGCTTTTTTGAAGGCTTATTCTTTTTAACCGACTGTCGATAATTAATGAAAAGTCAGTACGTCTTCAACACTCAACATGATTGAATTGTTCAAATAGCTTCAGCATCAAAATCTTTATTTTCATCAACATGTTTCGTTGTGGCAATTCCCTTTCTAACAAAAGCGTAGTGAACGGAACAACTTTGTCCAAACTGTCGCACTTCTTTATACACAGTCATGCGAAATCCGTACTGCCAAGTTCCGACTTTAATTTGAACACTCGAGAAGGCTTTACAAACGACATTAAACAGGATTTTTCAGAAAATAAATGTTGATTAAAGGTAGTATGTATGTGCAGAAACATAAACACGGTAATGTGGCGGTGTGTGCGCAAACTTTCACGTTTCACAATTGAACAAATGCGTAGAAAGCTGAACACTTTAAACAAAAATACTATCTTTAGTACGCTTCAAATTTCGTTTCCTAAAAGCTTGTAAAACATTTCTTGGCTGCTCTATTGTCTGATATGTAATGTTCACCATAACATGACAGCGCCTTTTACTTCAGTTGGACTATTAATAAGCGGAACATTTTCTATAAAAATTCTAGTTCTTTGGTGAAAAATCCCCGGCAAGTGTGCTAAAAGATCCGGCTGCTGCCGCCAACCGGCTGTTATTTTGAACCCTGGCCCAGACCTTTACGGTGCTCCTCGTTATTTTTGCGCCTGGACGTTTCAAAGACCCCTCAAATTCAGTCTTCAAGTTGATCATAGCACCAATCTGAAACCTTCGAATTGCATTTAGATTTAGTAAATGTCGAAAACGCCGTATAAGCTAATGATCTGATAAACTTTGCTGACAATGTGATTACTTTCCAAATTCCAACTTCAGGTTATGGTATAAGAAGCTTATTTTTCCGAATCGTCTTTCAGTTAGTGCCGTAGTAGTGATATGGATATACTTAGATCTCTGCAGACAGTGCCCGAGTTCAATTTATTTTGGTGGGAGACACTTTTATAGTTTGATTTATTTTATCGAATACATCTACCCGCCCTTTTTCTTTTCTAATGCTGTAGATTAACAAACTCCAAGGTCTTACCGTCTAGCGTAATTAAACCCTTCCGTAGTTGTTGATAGAATCTGAAAACAGCTTAGTTAAGCTTTCATTTTTCACGTTTGAAGGCAATTATAGTGAAAACATGTCACTTGTACTTGGCGCTTTTACAATGGATGCATTTGCTGTGTAGGAGATTAACCAGACTTGGTCATTTTCTCACGAAAGACAAGTAATTAAAACTTTTTGATCATCTTGTCTCACGCTGATCACAGAGTATCTATCAGAAAATACAATTTCCTCCATGCACTGTTGAGTAGGGTCGCTAAAAAAAAAGGTTGAAAAGGTTTTGATCTCAGTAGAATCTTAAGTATTTTTAAGATTTAGATCGTATCGTATTTCTGAGATTCAAATCGTGTAATTATCAGTCTTTCGAAAATGGAAGAGCACCTCCACCTGGAAAGAATATTCATTATTTACAGATTTGTTAATTTCTGAAAGACAAAGCTTTATTTCCGCTGTCTACATTCAATCGCATTCAAATTTACATAGATTTTGTATGGCGTCATCCCAAAAAGTAATGTAAAATGCGGATTAGTGAAAGGTGTTTCTCTTTTCATCGTTAAGCTTTGAAATTCGTCTTTAAGGCACTTTACTCTCCAGCTTTAAAAACCAGGTCTTGACCTCTTGAAACAAACCTTAGAATTTTTAAAATGATAACCTTTTAAGAAAAAAAAATCCTGAATAGAAAGATAAATTGAAGGAGGATTGAATGGAGTCTCGATGTCTAGTCTTACATGCTCCATAAGCAGCAAAATGACCTGTTTGCACACGAATTATAGCATTAAAGTCTCGTGCCCAAGTCTTGGCGATTTCAGTCGCTCATTCTTTGGTTGAATCTGATCCCCTGCGGGAGTGTTCTGTTCAGTTACACTTCCAGACGCCAGAGCACTTCTACAAGCAGTTCAGTTCCGTCGCCTACATCGGCTGAAAGTTGCACTCCAAACAGCTTTTAGCGCCTGTCTATACTGCGGTATTCTCCACGCGTATAGAAACGGGTTTACAGCGCAGCTGACGCACAACATCGATATTGACAAAGCTCTTGTTACTTCAAAAGCTAGCTCGCTACACACATTGCTTTTTTCCTCGACACACTCCTCTACCAGATTAGTGACAATTAGGTAAGGCATAAGTGATATGAAGAGCACGACTATGACCAGGATAATAGTCAAAACGATCCTTTTCTCCAATCGGATGTTCCGAACAAAAAAGCGCCTTCTCCCACCACTGTCCTGATGCAAGATCGTAGCGTTTCTTGAATATCGGCGAAATTCAATGTAAGTCGCTGTGTAGACAACACAAAGTATAGCCAGTGGAGCTGTCGTTTGAAGATGAAGATCCACCAAGTGGAGTATTTCTTTTGATATACTTATCGAGTGCGATGCTTCAAATAGTCCGCAAAAAAGCCATATTAAAATATTACACATAACGACTCTTCTGACTGTTATAAGCGATCTATACCTCAAAGCAAGCTTAATGGCCAGAAATCTATCTACTGATAACGCCACGACCGTAAAAATTGATATTTTTGTGGAAGTGTCAGATGAAATCCTAGAAATCTTGAATAGGTTCGGTATCTTAACTCCACATGGAAGGCAAAGCATGTATGTTGCGTACAAAGGTTGCACGAAAGCTCCCCCAAGAAAATCACTTAACGAAAGGCTTGCAACGAAAAATGTCGTGGGGCGCGCTCGGAAATAATTATACGGATCTTTGAAAAGAGTCCAAAGAAGAACACTGTTTGTTGCGAATGAAACTAAACCTAACAATGCGCTACACACTCCTGCCAAAAGCGCCACTTGTGCTGTTGCGTCAAAATTTCCTTGTTCATCACTCTCGTTCATTATTAACTCCGATGGCGACTGCTCAAGCTTTTATGTAAAAACTCTTGATTTGATGATCAATATGGCTGAGGTTAACTAAAGCACAGTGTGGTCACTTGAAAGGCAAATCGTTTTGAAGCTACGCTAGGATTTCGTAAACTACGACACCTTTCCTGAAAGATAAACTTGAATATCTGATTTGATCATGCAACACCAAAAAACAGGATTACCGATGAAATCTCTCCTACGTCCGGTGAAACAGGATAAATCCTTCTTGACTGTCCTTACTGTAACCCATGTACATTAGTTACTTGGTAAGTATACGAATGCCGTGATGGACGAGGGTCCAATTACAACAGGTCATGACGTTCTCTAGATGAATATGACATCATCTGCATTGAATGTTTGGACAAAATTCTGTTCCCAGGATAAGAATAGACTTTCATTGAGAAACTTGTGTGAATTACCCAAGAAAAATCTCATTTAAAGTTGAATCATTTCACTTAAGGGCTGTAATCACTAAACCTTCCTTGACCTATCGAGTCTCTCAGTAGCTAAGTCGATGAATACTGAATGATTTGCAAGTACAAAATATAAAAACAGGCAAGATGGCGGTAAAAGGAAACGAACACTAGAATATGTAGCCCCAGGCATAGCTACAAAAAAATGTTTATTATAATCTTTGATTGAAAGGATCGCCAAACCGACGTAAACGAGCGTACTATAGTTGTATTTTTAACTGCTCTTCTCAAACACAATCTAAAAACGATTTCGATAGGCGTCTACAATATGCTAAGCTGGTACATTCTAGAAGCTGAACCAAAAGGGCCAACTTACCTGACATACCCTTTTGAATATTTATGAAATTATTGATCATCTGTGCCAATATTTTTTAAACAAAGCATTTTAAAAGACGGTGAGGCTAACCACTGAAAAAAGACACAACATAAAAAAAATGCCGATTCTTGTATGTTCCCCTCCAGACATCATTCTTAATTCATTACGCATAAAGTGAATCATGCAATCGAATGCTCTCATTTTAAAATGGAATAGAGAAAATTTAATAATAGGTTGGATTGAGTGCTATTTTATTTGGTGCGATTCCTTTGATACGATCTTTCTAAACTGCGGAAATCCCCTTGAAGTCGTTTTCATTCGCATTTCATTCATGTCTTTTGTTTACTAAATGTAAGACCATCTGTGAATTAGTTTCTTTATTTTAGGTCATCACAAAATCACTCGAAATTGATCTCCAACAACAGACTACCGCTTATTAGGATATAAAAAATCCGACATATCACTTTTAGTCTTTCCATTGATCGAGCTAAAAATTGCTGAAAAACTGCAATCATCGATCAAAAATATGAATATTACTCAATCGATTATGGAAGGAGAAAAAAGATATAGCTTTCAAATTAACTTTTGACGGGCTTCTGTTTGCCAATTAAGTCTTTTTCCCTTGCTTGTCAGTTGAATGTTTCATGTAGATTAAAACCTTTGTATCAAATTCCTATTTCTATGCCAATAACTTTTTGCTTCTGACAGTTCGTAATTAGAGGTATTATGTAGTTTGAAGGTTCTTTTTCCTGCCCTCTGTGCTGTTCAAAACTCCTACTCTAGCAGTTAGTGACTCGTATCGGCTTCGATTTTGAGCCAGCTTCATGAACATACACATGATATGTAAACCAGAACAATTTTGAATACTGAAGACAACTTGAAATGCAATACTGTTATTTTCATTTTTGGCATGAAGTGATTCACTGACATATCAATCCTGGTTATTGCACCTTTCGTTATTCTATTAAAGGTGGATCTCCGGTAGCGACATAACAATCATGATTATAACTGTATGGGGTGTGTACGTTGCTTGTTAAATGTGGTGGGAACGCCGAGACACATATTACAAAACGATCATACTGTTAGGAAAATAGCCTAACATTCTTTTTATGACTATGATCACATGTTTAATATTGCTTATTGAACCGTGTTCCTGATTATGATCATCATTACGCGAGTGAAACTAAAGCGTAGTAATGCTAAGTAGTGTTTGCTTTGCTGCTCTTCAGACGATTTAAATTACGAAATAGAATTCAAAATTCAAGCAAAATGGAGGTTTCAGCACAATAAGCTCTCCGTTGTTTCCAGACTTTTTAGCGAACTGCCTTGTCAACGGAAAAAACCAAGATAGTAACCAGCTTTCGTGTACTTTAAGATCTCGGAACTTTTCATGTTCTTCATTTTAAGAAATGAACCTCGTTCGCCGTGCCCTACCCAGCCATAATTATTTCAAACGCCAGTAGACATAGGAAGCCGGTTTCTAGCGGTCAAATAAAAATATAAATGTTATTGTAACTATATCGTCTTAAACAGGCTGAGTCAGTCAAATGCTGGTACATTATAAGGGAAATGCGAGGACATGAAAATTCAAGTTAAGGATTCAGCGTTTCCATCTTAATACATGGAGAGAAAGTCCGATAAAACGAGCACCGTGATTTTTAAAGCCTTAATAAAATAAGCCCTAACCACTATGAATTAACAAGACAGAATTTCTCCTTACAATATGAGTACAACATCAAGCAGACGAGTGATGAGTATACAATTTTTGAATCACAAATTTTAAATTACAAGTCTTGAAAGGGAAATTTGCAGGTTTTCCAAATATGTGTTACGTTTATCACTGTGGATGCTAATGCCTATCATAATTTCTACAGTTTTAAGCCCGTGATATCTTCACCTCACGGATCTTCACATGTCAAATCAATGGGCGCCTGTGGCCAACTCTTGGCTAACATATGAAAGAGATATATACTTGTACAGTTGCTAGCAACAAACTTAAGTGTCAAAAAGCAATAGAAAGTAGAACCATTGCAAGTATAAACATCATAGTACTTGAGTAACTGATGGGTCATTCTTTCGCTGGGTATGTGCAGCTGGCTTCTCTGTCAGCATCACATTTTAAATCTGAGTATGATCGAACTACGCCGTTTGATTCTAGAGTGGGGGCTGGATGAATTCAGAAAAAAATATCCTGCAAAAATAAGCTCGAAACGAAATTTTGTGCGGAATAAGGAGACTTTCCACCCAAAAATAGGGAAACAAAATTTGATCGAAGCTGGCTTGAAAAAATACATATTGCTCACCATGGTTCAAAATAGTTTTTCAGCTTTTAGCGCAAATTTGTAGGCTTTTGTGAAGGCTTATTCTTTTTTTACCGGCTTTCAATAATAAATGAGCAGTCAGCACGTCTTCAACACTCAACATGATTAAATTGTTAAAATAATTTCAGCATCAAAATCTTTATTTTCATCAACATGTTTCGTTGCGGCAATTCCCTTTCTAACAAAGCGTAGTGAACGGAACAACTTTGTCCAAACTGTCGCACTTGTTTCTACACAGTCATAGGAAATCCGTACTGCCAAGTTCCGACTTTAATTTGAACTCACGAGAAGGCTTTATAAACGACATTAAACAGGATTTGGCGAAAAATAAATGTTGATTAAAGGTAGTGTGTATGTATAGAAACATAAACACGGTAATGTGACGGTGTGTGCGTAAACTTGCATGTTTCCCGATTGAACAAATACGAAGAAAGCTGAACACTGTAAACAATAATATATCTTTAGCACGCTTCAAATTTCGTTTCCTAAAAGCTTTTGAAACATTTCTTGGCTGCTTTATTGTCTGATATGTAATCTTCACCACAACATGTCAGCGACTTTTACTTCAGTTGGACTATCAATATGCATGATATTTTCTATAAAAATTTTAGTTCTTTGGTGAAAAATTCCCGGCAAGTGTGCTAAAAGATCTCGCTGCTGCCACCAACCGGCTGTTATATTGAACCCTGGATTACACTTTTACGTTGCTCCTCTTTATGTTTACGCCTGGCCGTTTTAAAGACCCCTCAAATTCAGTCTTGAAGTTGATCATAGCGCCAATCTGAAACATTCGAAGTGCATTTCAATTTAGTAAATGTCGAAACAGCCGTATAAGCTAGTGCTCTGATAAACTTTGCTGACAATGTGATTACTTCCCAAATTCCAAGTTCAGCTTATGGTATAAGTAGCTTATTTTTCCGGATTGTCTTCATTTTGTGACGTAGTAGTGATATGGATATACTTAGATCTCTGCAGACAGTGTCCGAATTCGATTTTTTGGTGGGAGACATTTTTATGTATTAATTTATTTTATTAAATACATTTTTCCCCTTTTTTTGTAATGCTGTAGATTAACATTTTTTTTAAAGTCAAAGGTACATGTTTCCGTGGGAATTTCCATGTCAACAGCTTGTTCTGTCAGTCACAAAGTCTTCGTGATTTTCGCTGTTCCTCCTTATGTTTGGCGCATGGACCAATTTGGTCTCTAAGTTGATCATAGCACTAATCTGAAACATTCTAGCATCACAACGATCGATGCAATCACAATAGCGCCAGGACTTCGGATTTCTTCGGAAGGATAGATCACGAGTTCAGAGCCGACTTACTTACTTACTTACTTACTTAATCCTCTTCGTGTTGTGAAACACATAAGGCCGACTAATTATGACTAATTACAAAGAGTACACGCTAATTTGCATATCCCGAGGTGCCCACAATAACTCGTTTCTACGCTATTGCGTACCCGCGAGTTACAGGACATCTTTGAGGTATTAAACCTCTCAGTAATTCAGAGAACGGAAAAAGAGAAAAATGACTAAAACACTCAAGTCCATTTTTGCGCCTTTTTTTCGCCGCGGGCAAGTGAAGTATGTTCCACTGTCGCTCAGTGAAAGAGTTTTTGCGATATCTCGCTGTGTGGTTCCGTGTATAAACAAATTGCCAAGGTCTTACCGTCGAGCATGATTAAACCCTTCCGCAGCTGTTGATAGAATCTGACAATAGCTTTGTTAAGATTAAATTTTCACATTTGAAAGCATTATAGTGAGCACGTGTCACTTGTACTTGGTGCTTTTACCATGGATGTATTTGCTGAGTGGGAGATCCACCAGACTTCGTCATTTGCACACGAAAGACAACTAATAAAAACTTTTTGATCATCTTGTCTCACGCTGATCACTGAGTTATCTATCAGCTAAATACACTTTCCTCCATGCAATGTTGGGTAACGTCACTAAGAAAGAAAAGTTAGAAGAGTTTTTTTAATCTCCTTAGGATTTTAAGTATTTCTAAGATTTAGATTGTATTTCTAATATTTAAATCGTGTAATTATCAAACTTGCGAAAGTGAAGACTACCAGGAATCAATATTCATATTTTACAGTTTTCTTAAATTCTGATAGGGAAAGCTTCATTTCCGCTGTCTTCATTTAATCCCATTGAAATTTACCTAAATTTTATTTAGCTTCATCTTTAAAAAGTAATGAAATATGCGCATAATTGAAATGTCTATTTCTTTTTATCGTTAAGCTCTGAAATACGTATTTAAGACATTTTACACTCCAGCTTTAAAAACCAGGTCTTCAGCTCTCGAAACAAGCCTAAGAATTTTAATAATGATAACCCTTCGAAAAAACAAATACAAAATCCTGAATAGAAAGATCGTGGAAGATTCAATGGAGTCTCGATGTCCAGTCTTACATGCTCCATAAGCAGCAAAATGACCTGTTTGCACACGAATTATAGCATTAAAGTCTCGTGCCCAAGTCTTGGCGATTTCAGTCGCTCATTCTTTGGTTGAATCTGATCCCCTACGGGAGTGTTCTGTTCAATTACACTTCCAGACGCCAGAGCACTTCTACAGGCAGTTCGGTTCTGTCGCCTACATCGGCTGAAAGTTGCACGCCAAACAGCTTTTAGCGCCTGTCTATACTGCGGTATTCTCCACGCGTATACAAACGGATTAACAGCACAGCTGACGCACAACATCGATAAGGACAGAGCTCTTGTTGCTTTGAAAGCTGATCCACTACACACATTGCTTTCTTCATGGGGACACTGTTCTCCCAGGTTAGTAACAATTAGGTAAGGCATAAGTGATATGAAGAGCACGATTATGATGATCATAATTGTCAGAACAATCCTTTTCTCCAATTGGATGTTCCGAACAAAAAAGCGCCTTCTCCCACCACTGTCCTGATGCAAGATCGTAACGTTTCTTGAATATCGACGAAATTCAATGTAAGTCGCTGTGTAGACAACGCAAAGTATAGCCAGTGGAGCTGTAGTTTGAAGATGAAGATCCATCAAGTGGAGTATTTCTTCTGATATACTCGTCGAGTGCGATGCTTCAAACAGTCCGCAAAAAAGCCATATTAAAATGTTACATATAACGACTTTTCTGATAGTTATAAGCGATCTATACCTCCAAATAAGCTTAACAGCCAGAAATCTATCCACTGATAACGTCACGACCGTAAAAATTGATATTTTCGTGCTAATATGAGAAGAAATCGCAGAAATCTTGAATAGGCTCGATATGTTAACTCCACGTGGAAGGCAAAGCATGTACGTTGCGTACAAAGGTTGCACGAAAGCTCCCCCAAGAAAATCACTTAACGAAAGGCTTGCAACAAAAAAAGTCGTAGGTCGCACTCGGAAATAATTATACGGATCTTTGAAAAGAGTCAAAAGGAGAACACTGTTTGTTGTGAATGAAATTAACCCTAACAATGCGCTACATAATCCTGCCAAAAGCACCACTGGCGCTGTTGCGTAAAGATGTCCTTCATCATCGTCATCAGTCTCGTTCATTATTAACGCCGATGGCGACAGCTCAAGCTTTTATGTAGAAACTCTTGAGTTCATGATGAATATGGCTGAGGTTAACTATAGAACAGCGAGGTCACATGAAAGGCAAATCGTTTTGAAGCTACGCTAGTACTTTGTAACCTGCGACACCTTTCCTGAAAGATAAACTTCAATATCTGATTTGATCATGCAACACTAAAAAACAGCATTACCGATGAAATCTCTCTTACATCCAGTGAAACAGGATAAATCCTTCTTGACTGTCCTTATTGTAACCCATGTACATTAGTTACTTCATAAGTATCCCTGTATACGAATGGACGAAGGTCCAATTACAACAATGGTCGGTCATGACGTTCTCTTGATGAATATAACATCATTTGCATTAATATTTGGACAAAATTCTGACATAGACAGTCATTGAGAAACTTTCGTGAATTACTCAGGAAAAAACTCATTCAAAGTTGGATTATTTCCCTTATGTAGTCTCTCAGTAGCTAAGTCGATAAATACTGAATGATTCGCAAGTAGAAAGTATAAAACAGCCGAGATGGTAAAAGGAAATGAACACTAGAACATTTATCCTTGGGCATAGGTAAAAACAATAATGTTAATTATAATGTTTGATTGAAAGGATCGCATAACGCACGTAAACGAGTGCACTATAGTTGTATTTTTAGCTGCTCTCCTCAAACAAAATCTGAAAAATATTTGGATAAGCGTCTACAATAGGCTTCTTTCTTAGCTGGTGCATTCTACAAGCTGAACCAAAAAGGCCAATTTACCTGACATACTCTTTTAAATATTTATGAAAGTTTTGGTCATCTGTGCCAATGTTTTTTTAACAAAGCATTTTAAAGGACGCCACTAGGAGAACCCTTCTCCTTATCCATACTTGAGCTTATCATTTTTCCACATTTATGGAAAAAGATTGCAGCTGTCACACATTTCTCGCCACAAAATGAGCAGAACATCATTAAAAGAGCTCAACTAGAATGCCTTCCTTTCCCGTGCCAAACATAGATGAAGGCTGAAAGGCGAGGTCGTACGGCTCGAAGCAGGTGTTATACTTCATAATGCGTGCGCACGACTTTTCATTTTTGATTTGCCGCAGCAACATTTTTAATTTGCACGTGTGATCCTTCTGGGCCATTTTAGATATGCATGTACTATACTTAAATTTAGTTTGCATGTGAAATTTTTAATTTGCATGTACCATTTTTAATTTGTAGCATTGTTTTTAATTTGCAGGTAATATTTTTAGTTTGCGGCAACATTTTTAATTTGCATGTGTGACCCTTCTGGGCCAACGTACTACTGAAGTCCCTGTATCTTTTGTAGAGTCTGGAAATTTGTGTTCTAATGTAGTCTCACTGATGACTTTGGTTGGGCTGGTTGTGGGTTTTCGAAATGGGCCCTTTTACACTTGGAGGCTGTTGTGCGATATTTCCTGTACTCATGCCAATGCTTTGTCTTACTTTGCTGCTGTGTTTTGTTGCTAATCATTTCCTTCTCATTGTCACTGACAAACAAATGTTTTTTTACTTTTGCTGCTCTTTGGTAAATTTTACCCTTAGAGCTTTTGCTGGGGAGATGATGTGTTCAACAGTCTTAGGTTTATCCCTTGGCATTATCTAATTGTAAATCCACAATCCTAGGAAATGCTATTGATATCATCTAGGAGGACTTGATTTGCTGCTGATGGACTAGATTCTCTGACTGCAGGCAATCTGGGATCATGAAGTTCTCGTTTTTTGTTTTTTTTTTTTTTTTGTTTTAATCTTTTCCATATACCTTCTTACTTCAGTCTCTTTCATACACAGAATGTGATTTCAATTTCCTTTTTCTTGGCTGGTTCCAAGTCTGCAGTCTGCTAGTACATGTTTGGTAGTCTGTGTTACTGCTGCCAGTTCTAACAAATTCTTCGAGGGCATAACATAGTGTTGCAATATGCTTACAATAAGCAAAGGGTGCTTTTCCTGCCGGACAAGGATTGCAGCTAGCAAAATTAACTTCTCCTGCACCTCCACCAGATTTAATTATTGCATTGGCGAAACAGGCAGAAGACTAGGTGAACGATTCCGAGAACACCTTCGCGACGTGGAGAGGAGTGACAAGGACACATCGAAACCAGTCGCTAGACATTTTAATTTACCCAATCATCCTAAACAACATATGGGAATCTGCGGTCTTTCCTTACACTTAGGTAGCACGGAAAGCCGCAAAACTCTTGAACAAAAGCTCATCTTTCAAGCCAGCAGTCTAAATCCCATAGGTATCAACGAACGCTTTTCATTCCACTTATCTATTCGTGTTTTTCTCGTTGCTATGATCCCACCAATCACGTAGCTCCATTTTCTTCCTTTAAAAGCACACACAACCCACAATTCTTTATTCGCTCCGACGAAGGGCTAACGCTTGAAACGTCAGCTTTTATAACCGTAACGGCGACCAATTTACCATTTCAACTTTGTTGATACATTCAAATTAATCACAGAAAGACAAATTTTGTAATGAGATTTTTCTTCATTTCAGGTAAGTATTCACATTTTATAGGAAATAGGTTTGCATCTTCATCCAAAGCAACCTCAATTACCTGAACATGTCCATGTTTGAAAAGACCGCATGTCTCACTATTTATAATTTCTTGTAATCTTTGTTTCCTTTATTGTCGCATACTTTTCGTTCGATAAAATAATTCAACATCTTTTCAATAGTAAACAAAGGAAAGTTTTCTCGGACTTGTATGAAAGGCTGCTAGTTTGTTGCTTGTGGAAATTCTGGCGGTTTTTTTTCCGAATTGGCGGGAACAGAATGAGAGGCATCTGAAATGTCAGGTCGAAGGTGCTTATATTTGTCGATAAAATCGTTCTCCCAGCCACTCTTCAAGTAGCTTACAACTCTGAAAAGTGAAAAAGCTACGTCAGAAAACAATTCCCACTACACCACAAAAATCGAAGTGAGACCAAATGCTATGTGCAACAAAATCACACAACTATTAACGCAAATCTTATACAATCAGGCTAAGATGACAACATCATTTCCTATGCAGTGTTTGTGTTCTCTCGCCCGATAGCCTCGTTTGCGTGTATTTTCACGCAGATACCGCTGTACCATAAGAATGACTTCCGGAACTATAATAACAGCTATTTGTCATGGCCTTTGCGGGCTCCGTACAAGACTAATTTGTAGAGCAGAAAAGTAAAATGTGAAATAAACCGTAGTAAAAAATTGAGAAAGGTCGACTAAATATGCAGGCTGTACCTCTGGCCGGTAGTATTTTCTAAGCCTCCCGAGATCCCACCGTTAGAGGTACAGGACAATATATTTCATCATGCAACCAGTAGCACTATGAAAAGGGCATTACAGTGGCGATGCTATTCATAAGTTTTGTTTACCTTTGCAAGTGTAGGTCCTAGCGGCTACAGTGTCTGTTTTAAAAGTTGTTCCTTTGTATAACCAATAAGGCATTAAAGGAGCACTCTGATGAAACCGCTTTATAATTTGAAAACCCGAAAAATTCAGTTATTTCATTCTAATATCAATTTTTAGTGATTAATAAAGCCTTTTCAATAACAGTTATAGTTGAAAGTCAATTCTTGGGCGAGAAATTACGATTTGAAAACCGTTCCGCAATTAATTTTCGTTATCACTTCGTATTGAGGGTCTTTCTGCTGAACCCATTGGAAGGTTGTTTCCATACCATAAAATGAGTTGTTCAAAAATACAGATCTTTTAATCTGGAAGCCACGTCTTTTCTTGAGTGAAAATAAAAGAAATCGTAATTTACATATCTTCTAGGGGACATTACCCCTGTTCGTGAAAATTGTATTTTTATCTCCTCTTCCTTCTCATCCCACAACACATCACAATCACAGTGCCACTGTACAAGAACTGTAAGATATGCTTCTGGGTTTTCAATATCCGAAATTGAAATACACGGGGCGTAGTAAGGGCTAAAGCCAAGACAATGTACCAACAATAACACCTTTTCAAGATAGTGAACATTTTTCAATTAAGATATTTACAAAGTCCATTGTAGCCCGCAGTTAACATGACTGTTCTTGATGGGCTGCTAAGAGTACACTTATTAGACAATTTAATTGGCTCGCAGCACTCGGGTACCTGCATGAATGTATGGTGGTCCTTTTTTTGTAGTTCTTGTCTTTGGTTTGGGAAAGGAACAAATGAAAACGTGTCACAAAACGCGATATATATATCTCATTAGACGTTTTGTTGTGTAGCATCGCTGAGTATTTTTACAAGTTGTGCCGTGTTTTGACGAGCCCGTAGGGCGAGTCAAAATACAAATAACGAGTAAAAATACTCAGCGATACTACACAACGAAACGTCTAATAAGTTATTTATTATCCAACACGCCAAATTGTTATTTCAGTGCCGGCGAATTTCGCGGATATTTACTTACGGGGAGTGCGTGACAGAAGTATTCGAAGCGGAACGGAATTGGCGCGTTGTCGTGTTGCTGTTTCTATTTTCTTCAATAAATGAAGAAATTTCCTGATTGTCTAATTGTTTTTCCTCGTTCGATTCATCTAACAAACTTGGATTTATATTTTCCAGCCATTCCGACTCTTCGTCGTCGGAAATATGATTCAAATTGTCCGCTAATTTTTTTTTCGTAACTTCAATCCAATTCTTCGCTTGCGCAATGCGAGAAAACCTGTCTAACCGGTTCTCTGGAGTACAAATACCGCGTGATATTTGTACTCGTCCATGGCGTTATTTGTACTCTACGGAGTGTAGTTGGATAATAAAACTCTGTATGTGTGAGTTCAAGTTCCATTGGGTAGAATCGGCGTATGCAGCATCCATCAGGGTACGGCCATTTTAATCCAGGGCGGGAAGATCAGGTGCCAGTTAAGCTGAACGTCGACGATCTGCTACAGAATAAGCCAGACAATGTCGATTAGGAAATTTCAAAGGTCAAGGCCTCACTGTCGAGATCTAACTTGCGAAAATAAATGTTGTAACCTACGCGGCCTCCAACAGAATAACCATTGACACTGACGTTGGATAGCTAGATCCAAATGTTGAATAAGTTATTTTTATACAATTTTATATTGAAATGTGCCAGTATCTGTTTTAATCTTAATATTATAAATCAGGAGTTTTAGTGAGTGACCAGTTCAACCAAAATGTAGAAAATGTCGACTTTGGTCAGCTCGCTTCAGCTTTATAATAACTAAACGCAAGCTTAAAACACGATTCCGGTTAACACGGCACTAAAACTCACCTTCTAACTACATTGACAACGGAAGATGTTGCCTCACAGCCTTCATAAATTACTTTACAAAAATAAGTCTCAGGTTCCTTGACCTTTATGACACAAATGTTTGCTCCATTGTCAACAGCTTGATCGTTTTGAAACCAAACATAAGACAATCCCATTTTGTTGTGTACGCTGGCTATGACTCCCAAGAATAACGATCTGTCATCGTGACCATTGATGGTATCGGGGCCAGGAAGAATTGTAGCCTAACCACTGGATATATTTCCTGATGCTGGAAATAAGAAAGATCCGTCCAGAGATCTTTCTAGATATGATTTGTCGTTTATCTTTATAGCACTAACAACAAATCGATCGGCCAACGGGTTATACGTCTCTTCATCTATTGATAAATATTCGTGTGAGCGAACATGAAAACTTGATCCCCAGTCTGATAAAAGAATGCTGGGTTCTCCCGAGTAAAGAGAGTACTTAATACGTATGATGCACGATCCTCGCAGTAGATAGCGCTATTTATGCAATAGCGAAAATCAGACCTGAAAAAAATCAGGCCTGTACGGGACTCGAACCACTGACCTCTGCGATACTAGTGCAGCGCTCTACCAATTGAGCTAACAAGCCAACTGGGAGCAAGCCGTTAAGTTGGTTCGTAATAAACCCGTGAAAGTGATAAATGAGATAGAATAAATATATGAAGTTCATATATTTTGAACTGCGGTATTAAATACGTATGATGCACGATCCTCGCAGTAGATAGCGCTATTTATGCAATAGCGAAAATCAGACCTAAAAAAAAATCAGGCCTGTACGGGACTCGAACCACTGACCTCTGCGATACTGGTGCAGCGCTCTACCAATTGAGCTAAGAAGCCAACTGGGAGCAGGCCGTTAAGTTGGTTCGTAATAAACCCGTGAAAGTGATAAATGAGATAGAATAAATATATGAAGTTCATATATTTTGAACTGCGGTATTAAATACGTATGCGGTATTAAATACGTACTTAATATTCATCAACTCACAATCCCAAGAATTTTCAATCCCTTCAACAAACAGTCGAAAGTGATTCTCCAAAGACTCATGCAGTCTCTCGTCGTCTTTCCACGGCGCCTCTCTTTCATCCATTCGAAAACCGTGTAAAGAAACTTAGAACATCGAAGAAATGCCGATGCGAATAAACAAAATTTACAGGCCCGTAAACAGCAATGCATGCTGGGATAACCAGGGTGCGCAAAGGATCGCGGCAGCGGTAGGCTGCCGAGCGCTGCCCTAAAAGCGATTTGAAATTTGAAATTTGAAATTTGAAATGAAAAACAAAGTGAAATGGAAAATATAAAGTAATGAATTTTTTGCCTTGGCAGCCCTCGGCCACCATAATGAAGTCGCACCTAAATGAATCGACAAATTAATAAACAATAAATATGTAAGTAAGATAATAAAATTGGAAATTTGGGCACGGTTGGGGGTGGTCAAGGGGTAGACTTTATTATTTCTTGAGCCCGCAATTATGACTACCCAGCATCGTCACCAGAGAAACAAGATGGCGGCACGATTGCGATCAATGTTAGTGCGTGTCTTCATGAAAGACATTATTCCTGGTGCTAATGCACCGAAGATAACTGTTCCCAATGGTATCGTATTGCTGCATCAACCTCCGATTTCAGATGGAGTTCCCATGATTTCAAACTTTGCTCTGAAACTGGAAACTTACCTTCGAATGGCGGACATCCCTTACAAAAATTCTTTCGTGCCCAAGAATTCTTCTAAAGGAAAAATACCATGGATCGAATACAATGGAAAGAAGATGGCCGATTCTAACTTTTGCATTTCGTTTCTGAATGAAGAATTCAAAGTTACTTTAGATAACAAGCTCAGCAAATCAGAGAAGGCTGTATCTCATGCTCTCAAAAGTATGGTGGAGGAGAACACTTATTGGTAATTATGTATGTTTATATGTCTAATTAAAGGGGGTACCTAACGCTTAAACCATCTTATTAAATAATTTGTCCCCTTGCTTTGATAATTAATCTAAATTCAATTGACGTTAGACAAAATGTCAGTATTCTACCTTCCATTAAACCTTTGACTCACTGGAATGATCAGTATGTAAAATCTATTCAAATTACCACTGAAATGTTGAAATATACCTTCAAGCTTAGAGGTACTGGGAATTTAAATAATCAGAGAGTAATACTGTCTCAGCATAACTCTAAGTTCCTTGGAATAGTTAGCTGCAAAATTCACTGTCATTAGTTGACAGTTTTATTTTTTCTTCAGTAATGACTGATGTCTGCACGTTGACAAAGTTCCTCATTTGTTTTACTGAGTGATCACATAATTGGATTGATTAACTGGTTTGCAGATGCTCAGTGTTGGAAAAAAAAATTAACTTTTTAAGAGTGGCTGTTAAGTTGAAATAAATCCAAATGAATTAAAATGAAACCTGTGTGTTCTATCCTTCCTGTTAGGACAATGGTATACTATCGTTGGATTGATGCCACAGATTTGACGTCAAAACTTGTCTTTCCAAAAGCCTCACAAAGGAAACAGGACCTCTTCTTTTCAATGTTCCAGCGCACCATGAAAGAGTACCTAAATGGGCATGGTATGGGCCGTCATAAAAAAGAGGAAGTTTATTCCATTGCAAAGAAGGACTTGCAGACCTTGTCTGATTATCTGGATGTCAAACCATTTGTCATGGGCCAGGAGCCTACAACTGTGGATGCATCAGTGTTTGGTCTTTTGGCAGAATTTGTCTGGCAGGACAAGGCCTCCCCACAAAATGCAGCAATTCACAAGGATTTTAAGAATCTGTTAGGTTATTGTGAGAGAATGAAAGAGAAATATTGGCCAGACTGGGATGACACAATTGCACATAGAAAAAAATTTCATTCTGAAGCATGAGTACCATAGACAAAGAATATTTTCCTTATTATGCATGCACATTGAGGTACACTGTGCTTGTCACATCTGATGACCCTGAACATGGAACAATTAAGTTCTTCAACCCTTTTATACCCTAAATTCAGGATCAATATTCTCCATACTTTTATGTGCATATTTCTTTTTTATTCTCTTGATCCTAATGAATGATTCAGCAGAATAGCACTGTAAGGAGATATCTGATGCTGGACACTCCTTGGGTTTAAAGATTTAACCCTTTCACCTGCAGGACCAAAAAATAGGACATCTTGTCACAATATCAATATGTTGTCCAGGAGAAAGTTTATGATAAGAAAAAGGTAAACCAGGGGATACTGTTTGATTTAATACCAAATTCCGAGAGTTGAATTTGTTGAAATAAATTATGTGTGACAGGCAACGTGGAGAATTGATATTATTTTATCAGATCTTGGGAGTAATAAGGTTCAAAACTTATCTCTTAGTTGAAGGAGAAGTTTTTTTGTTGAATTGGAGATAGTTTAAATCAAGCATTTGTCACATTAAAACCAGAAGGGAAGTTTCTTTTCTCAACCTCTCAAATTGCCTACATATAAAAGAACTTAATCAAGCAATGTTTATTGGTTGAAGCGAAATTTCACTCCAAAAAAATAAGACATTGTTTTTGGATTTCTTGTACTAATGTTTTCAGTTCTCCTTTTTCAACAGTACTCTTACCAGTTTCCCACTGGCAATAGAGAAGAATGCAACATCCAAAGTGCTAATTTATGTTCAGTACCTGTACTCATGCAGCTTCTTTTGTAAAATTTGCCTTTTGGTTTTAATATCCTATGAGCTGTTCATGTCTTAAAGCTTATAATTACTGTACTCATGCATGATCACTTCAGAAAGATACAATACCAACAAGTTACAATTTTTAAGATTTAAAGCACCCTGAACTACTTCAGTCAAATTTAAGAAGCCATTGAGAACATTGAAACTTTAGCTGCTTCTCAATTTTATACTTGTATTTAAGTGACTCTCAATTTCATTGTACAAACTTAATTTTTAATTTTAATTTTAAATTATTTAAGCTATTGCTTCACCATTTTATACCTGTATTTAAGTGACTTTGAATTTTACTGTAGAAACTTAAATTTCAATATCAATTGTTAGTTATTTTAATTTTTAATCAATTAGGTTTTGACAGTATGTATTAGGTTTTTTAGATTCTTAATCTTAGAGGCACGTACGTATTTTGAACGAGCTCTATGAGCTCCTTGACGCTACGTGGGTAAATAAAGTATTGATTGATTGATTGATTGAAATCTGTGTTGAGTGGCACTGTATTTAGTGGTCACCCTGTATTAAGCAGTCCCAAAGGCCTGTTTGTACTGTCATCCAACTGTATTAAAGCATAACTACTCAAATTAAATTAAGAATGATCTTTCAAGTAATATTTTATCCATGTTTCTCTCCCAAAATCAAAGTAAGTAGTATGTTTGAGTAAGATTCATTACATCAAGTGGCGTCGTGTCTGGTATTTTTATACCTCTAATCTGTGGAAACTGTATTAAGTGGTCATTAAGTATCAATACTTTTGTGCTGCAACTCTAAAGCTTAAACAGGCTGAGACTGATTGCTAAACTGCTGAAATAATATATTGGCCGGATAGATGTAAAATTGAACGGTAAGGGTAGGTTTCCAGAGGAACAGCTGCTTGGCTGACTGATCTGATTAGCTGACTGACTTTGAAACTGTAGACTAACCAACTGCCTGTTTGCAGACTGACCAAACGACAGTCACAGACTGACCAAAGGACAGGCACAGACAGAAGAAAGGACATGCACAGACTGACCAAAGGACAGGCACAGACTGACCAAAAGACAGGCACAGACTGACCAAAGGACAGGCACAGACTGACTTTCAGTTCGAATGAATAACAGAATGACTAATGGTGGGATGAAGGGACCGACAGAAAGATGAAATGTCTGATTGAGAGAGACAATTCATGATGCAATAGGACAACCCATTTGTTCAGAATACATCCATGTTTTATGTGGAGATCGAGATTTCCTTTCTTCATATTGAACTAAAGAAAATCGGATGTTAGTTAAATGTCAGCAATATTGAAACATGCCCATTTACAAAACTCTTTGAGCCAGTTATTTACACGATGTCTAACCAACGATGCACTTTTACGCAAGCAGTGGACCCCAGGTATTCCCTTTAAGAGGGTTGTTTTTATTTAATAAATGTCCTTCCACTGCTAACTTTCGACTCCTTGACACTGTTCGCAAAACTAAACGTACAGGTAAAAGATTCAGCCAAATTCAAGTTAGCTTTGAAGGTGGTTTGATCAACAACGGCTAAACTTTATTAAAATAACCAGCGACTTGAGCTACTTGAGTTTCATTATTCCTCGACAGACACTTTGCACGAGTATTGGTCAAACGTTTTGACCAATACATGTTTGTTGAAGTATGTATTGTCCAAGCTTTTCTTCCAACAATGTTGTAATAGTTTTTTTGTCAAATATCTGCAAATTTCGTCTTAACGTTGGGTAGCTGTTGGGACTTTTTCAACTCGCCAATGGAAAAAAAAAAGGATAATGAAATTGAAATAGACCCTAGATACCAAGATATTAAATCGCATTTTCTCAATCCGTTTTATTGCAAAATGGACGGGGAGCTAGTCGGCAGAAATTGCCACAAACTTCAAAACAAGTGCTTTCCAACGAATATACCTCCGAATTTTTGTTGAATCGATGTTGCAAATTAGACGCCGGTGTTTGATGGTGGAAAATAAGTTGGAGTCTCTAAGAGGGATTTTTAGTCCCTTCAGCGCATTACCAATCAAGCATATATGCACCATTTTTGCTGAAATCGTGTCAACTGCGTTGAGTTAAGCTCGTACGCAAACTATTCGATCGACGTGATAAGGCAGGTGTGCAAACAGGCTCAGTCCATTGACCAACGCCTTTAGCTCACAATGATCAGGTGTTTTTGATGGTTGCTATTCACATTATTTTATCCTTTTTCCTATTTTAAGAAACAAACATGTTTTTTGAAGTGTTTTGTCCTCTACCTCCTATACATTTCCTTGTAAATTAGTTGACAGAATTTGTCCTTAGATCAACATAAAAACTTCTTTCTGGTAAGTTTGAGTGTTCTGTTTGCTGAATGACGTAGGATATTATTGGGAGAATTTGTATGTTAATCACTTCTGGTAGTTAAAGGGTTAAATGAGTTTTACTTAAACTTCTCAGTTATGCTAAGTAAGGAAGACAGATTGATTTATATTTTACAAGAGCAAAAAGTCGTCTAGCGACAACTAACGCTTCTGGTTAATATTCTTTAAGTTGTATCGTAGAATTAGTTAAGCCTCTTATTAATACGATTAAGTTTTCATCTAACGCTTGAAAAGCAAACACTTCATTAGCAGTTGTCAGTCGGTTTGACATTAAATTAAAAAGACAATAAAAACGTTTCCACGCCTTTTACAAACGTTCGGGTTTTTGGCGCGTTGTTAAAATTAACAATGTTGCTAAGGTTTTCAGTGTGTTCGGGTGGTATGCAGTTTGTTTAAAGTCAACAAATACAAACTCTGCTGCTTTATGAATAATTTAAGCCCATATGAGTTAAGCATATTTTTAGTACAAATGGCTTTCGATGTGAACCCGGAGCATAGGTTCCAAAAATCCAAAACGCTGATAATTTTAAGGCGCGATTTTCTTGCACGTGCAACATTTGTGTCACAGAGATTTGTCTCTGTGACGTTCACAGAGCGACCAAAAGAACGTGTGCTAGCAGACACGAAATGATTTGAAAATATTGCGTGGACGGCTCAATGTGCGAAAACGGTATGATTCTAGTTACACAAGAAACTGAGGAGCCTTCCGCGAATAACTCGATATTGTTCCACAGTGATGTATTATGTTCCTCGTTGGGGCTGTCAGAAGATTTAACTGGGGATGAAAACGGACTATATGAGAGCCTTAGCATGGAATATCCCGAGGAGTCGATCTTCTCAGCATCAGACACAGAAGCTGACTCTGCGATCTCGTTGGTTAAATGTCTGAACAGTGCTTCGCCATCTTCTTCGCTTGTTTCTCGTCGCAACGATAATTCTGCCATCGTAAGGCTGAACAACGAATTGCTGAAAGCCAAAAAAAGCAACTGGGAAGTGCTGGACGCTTTGGCAAAAGCTTATCGAGATATAAAAGATCTACGTTTGCGAGAAAAACGAGTGAATGCTATTTTGTCGAGCTGTGACGGTAAACTCAGTGGTACTAATGGCTTGAGTGAAAGCCTGTTGTTACCGGACAGCAAAATTATAGAGTTGCAGCTTTCTTTGAGGAGAGAAGAATCTGTGAAAACGCGAGAAGACTTGCGTGCTCTTATGAAAGAGCGAGACAAGCTGAAAGAACAACTAAATAAGAGTGAAAATGAACGGCGTTTGGTTTCGCTTACAAGCGATCATAGAGAAAGGGAGTTGGAGCTTTGTCAGAGCCATATCAAAGATTTAACAGCCGATATCAAAGAGAAAGATGCCAAAATATCATCCGCTCAAGACAAGTTGGCTGCCTTTGAAAAAGATATAAAACACAAGGACGAAGAACTTGAGAAGATACGAGACGAGAAATATTCATTTAGGGATGCAGTAGTCCGGAGTGAACAAGAGATAGAAGCTCTGACAGAGAAACTTCAAAACCTCCTACTTTCCAAGGAGGAAAATGCCAACAATTCAAATTACACGGGTCACTCACTTGGAATTCAAACTGAGATTTCGCGCCTTCCAAGCGAAAGACAAGTCATTGTGGAGGACGCAAGACTTCAAGATGAGATACGCGCCCTGGAGGCCAGACATGACGAAGACATGAAAGTCATCAGCGATTTGAGTGCACAACTTAAAGAATGGGAAAGGTTTGTAAAAGCTTTGAAAGTTAGTTTTCTCTAGTAAAAATATCCAATATCATTTTAATCTACTATATTTACACTATCAGCTATACTGATGTTGTCGAGTTACTTCGTAATTGTTATGGAATATTGCAAAAAATATATCGGCGCAAACGAGATATTAATAGTTGCGTGTATTACAAAAGATTCAGTCGGTTTAAAAAATCACTTAACAGCCTTTTTTTCCCCAAACCTATCGACCGAAAGGTAAAGTCCTAGCAAAACACAATATAATTTCAATGTAGTTGCTCTCAGCTGCCAATTGAACTGAAATAAAATTTCTGTTTGAACGCCTGCCTAAAAAATGTCCTAAAAAAATGTCCTAAAACAGTCTAACGTAGTTTTTCGTGGACTTTTCGTTGATTGGATTCATTCGCTTCCAGATGGTATTATAGTTCTGCGGAGATTTTGATTCAAAATGTTTTCTCTATTATAGAAGCATCACTCTGTAATAAAATCTTAAGAAAGAGGGATAATTGGTTCTTTTGTGGTGAGTATTTTAGGAACAATGTCGAAAGGATTCATTATATTACACAGCGTAAAATGAAAACGGAGAATTTCTCATCAGCAGAGTTAGCTTCAAAAAATTTAAATTTAAAATTGAAAAGTTATAATCTGTCTTTTAAAGGAAACCTTAAAATAGCTGAAACAATTATTTTTGTATATAATTGGTTTGCAACCAGATCTCCTCGAGTGAAATAGCGAAGAGAAAAAATTTACTTTATATCGCGGAACTAATCTGTTTTAATGATTATTTTGAAACCCATTCTGTCTAGATGGAATAAACAAAAAGACAAAGTAAATCTTAGAAGTCCTTTTTTAAATGCAGAAACATCTGCTCTGAAAGAGCTTTCGATTGCAATATGCATTTCGTGGTATATGTGCTTGTTCATCTGAAAGCAGAAAAGTGTAACGAGAAACTGAACCATTATAGTTGAAGTGTAAAACGTCAGTTGTAAATATGCCTAGATTTTCTTTGAACTCCTTACGCCCGACATCAATATGTATATTCTTCGGACTGTTCTCTATACATTTCCTATGAGACTATCAAGACGAATTTGTTTAACAATCAAGGGCTTCTTTAATTTACGATCATGCTGCCTTCTTCTGAAGGCAGCATGATCGAGGGGTCAGCGTGTCGTACTTGCAATCCGTCGCTCCCGGGTTCAACTCCCCGCCCTGGCCACTACTTGGATTTGTTTCACGGTAGCACCGAGTTTCAGATCCTCGACCAAGCTTGTAATGTAGCCAACTGGTTTGCCTTCGGCCAGTTGGTATTCTTAGCAACGTTATTTTCAATTTGAATTATTTGTTTAAGTTGTTTCGTGGAAAACCTGTAAACTAGCTTCTAGCTAAGTGTTTCTCCACGTTAACTTGTTTATTATTATCATTATTATTATCCTTTATTCTCATGACCCTAATATTCGATTCAGAAGCGATGCTGTGAGGGGAAACTGGATGCTTGTCACCTCTAGGAGTTAAAGGGTTAATTTGAGAGGAAAATGTTTTGCGTTAGCTGTGTTTTCAATCAGACCGGGATTGTAATGGTTTTATTGACATAAGGAAGAGAGTTCTGTTGTTTCTGTTTCTGAGTCAGGGTAAGCATCGTTTTATCGTCCTTGTGCTAGAGCAATTTTCAATCGAGTGTTGATCGGCTGGTTTTTTCCTTCAAGTCGTCGGTAGTTTCTTGTGATATTTTACGTTGTACTGATAGGCCATTTGAATTACCTTGGTTTTTATTTCTGGGGCTGGTTTACACGTACGCAAGCATATAAGCGCATATGAGACATTCAATCCTAGTAAAAGTACTATCATTGATGGCTTAGGTAAGACTGTTTTATTTATCCTAAGTAAAGGCCTCACTTGACTGTTGTTAATGGCATATCCCTTAAGCCGGCGACATAACAGGCGCGTTTAGGTCTGTGCCTTTTGCTTGTGTTTAGGTTGTGTCGCACGTGTAAACCAGCCTTTGTAAGAATAGCTAAGCTGTTTGATCAGTTTTTTTATAGGGTTTCTATATCATACATTTTGTCCAAGTACATTTGGTAATAGGTAAGGGGTTGCGTCAAAAGCAAAGAGATGTTGTGCTTCTGGATATCTAAACTCCATTCTGAGCGTACTCAGTTTCTAAATGATACGAATATTTCTTTACCGGCTTACAGCTCGTGGAATTAAGACTATAAGCACCCGATTAACGAGGGATGTTCTTGGACAAGACAGTTAACTATCACAGTGCCTAATGTGATGGCTTAAAGCTGAGAGGTAACTTGCGCTGGGCTTCCCAGAGAAACAACATTAATACTCTTCATGCTCATGAAACGAGGGGGGGGGGGAGGGGGCGTCATCAGTAATGGGCTAACAGGATTGGGAGACTACACGTACTTCGTGGTCATATTTGTTCTAAGTTTTTTTCCCCTTTTTTTTTACAGGATTGTTACCGTCATGAATAAACTTGTGGAAGATACGAACCAGCAGCAGATTGGAGCTAGGAACGAAATTGCTGATTATGTAAGAATGCTTGAGAAACAGTTAAGGGAATTAAAGAAGAACAAATCGATCCCCAACAAGCAGAGTGACTCTACGCGAGATAAGAGAAAGTGGTCTACTGAGGCCACTGCACAGAGTGAGCCTGCAAAGATTGAGAATTTAGAAGAAGATGATTGGCAGCACGTTAGCCCAGAGCTAAACCCATCGGTTAATATGAACTTTGTAGATTATCTAAAATGTCCCCAATCGTCTGAGGTTGATGGGGAGAAGGATTTGAAAGACGCTTTGCGAGACAGCCAAGTTATTGCTGTTGATTTGGACGAAGTTTTCGCGCCAGAAGAGGAAAGCATCGACTTTTGTTTCCAATCTTCAGCCGGACTTGTCGTTCAGCCTGAGGAGGTGCGGATGGCCAGGGTGGCATGTACAGAGACCTTTGTAGCCCACGTTCCTGAGGTAAGAACCGTTGCCAATGTTCCTGATGCGAGAACAACGAACGTGAGGGATTCTCATGTCTCCGTCCAACGCCCAGCTCGGAAAACGGGCTCAGGGAAAAGAAGAAAGCTCCCCCAGGCTACCAGGAAAACACGTGCCTTAAGCACAGACAGTGAATTATCACAATCTGACGAAACACTGTCGATAACGTCATCTGAATCACATATATCCCGCGATACAACAAACATGCGTAGGGTTTCCCGCGGAGGGTCAGGTCGGCGACTACCCACTGTCCCTAGTGGAGAAGAAGTCGGTGTAGGTCCAGTGAAAGCAGATGTTTCGGCTGCTAGAGAGCCCCCGGCAGTGGCGTCAATTTATCAGAAAGGATTAACTGTTCCTAGTAATCTTCGGCAAGATTCTGGATTTGGTGAAAGTTTCAGAAATTCTCCTATGCTCACCAACAAGGATCGTAAGTTCAGTATCAGCAAGCTTAGGAGGAAGTTTACCAAAGAAAACAGAGGTCCAGGTAGGATACGAGATCACTTTCTGAAATAAAAATATAGCCTGATTCTCTCGGTCTGAGTGAAGTGAATTAGGTTGTCTGTCAGTTTCTCTGTCATTTTACGTATAAGGTGGTTTTATTTACGCTTTGAAAGTGAAAAGCGGCGAAGCCGCACAACTTCATACCGTTCATTTTCACTGCTCCGCTGCGTGGCGCTTCAAAGTGCACACAAAACTACACAGGTTATCTGTCTGTCTGTCTGGTATTTTTAGCAAGAAGAGTTGCCCCACCCATGCGGTTTCTTAAAAAAAGGGAATTTACGAAGATGCTTGCTTGACTGTATTTCGACTTTTTCTTTTGTCCAATAAATAAGCGCTCATAAAGTTTTAAAAAATTTGAGGTGTAAACCCTTTGATTGAGCCTGGATGGGTCGATGGTTTTGAAGAAGCAATTATGGTCTTATCAACGCCCAGACATATAGGTCTTCCAAATAGTGTTAATTCATCCTTAATGTTAGTTTACTTCATCTTGCGGAAAACTGTTTAGAAATAGGACACTTAACATGATGTTTTTTTTGGTATAATACCTTGGTAATTGCAGCTCTTTTTTCTTTAAGAGTACTTCCCCTCTTTTAAGTTCCTTGGTGGTTTTACCACGGCGTGAAAATTGTGATAAATGGTCATTTAAATAAAAAAACTCATCTCTCAAGATTATGATTACTCTAAATATTCCCTGACCTCAATAGCTGTTAAAACTCGAATTCGAAAGTTCGTTTCTCGGCCAACATACTTGACATTATGCTTATCCCGTTAATATATTTAACAATTATTCCACGAGCGCGCGTTGGATATGAGATGATAGATAGCCAACGAGGCGCGTAGCGCCGAGTTGGCTATAATCATCTCATATCCAACAAGCACGAGTGGAATAATTGTTTTATTAAAAACGTTAAATTAAATTATTAAATTTTATTAAATTTTTAGCTCCCTTTTAATTTTAAGCTGACACGTACGCTTGCCATATTTGTAGATTATGGTATATTGGCTGATATACCATAATCGCTAAGCCAATAAAAAGTCTTGAATTGCATTATCCAATGATCTAGTTTTTAATAATTTTAGTTAGTCCGTTATAAACAGTAGTACGGTGGCCCAGAAGGCTCAACGCAAACAAAAAATATACTGTGAAGGTGTAGTCTGATCGTCCGGGTGAGTGTAGTCCTGAGAAGGACTGTTGTCGGTGGCAGTGACTGACGTTTCGACAACCTGTGCGGAAGTCATCATCAGAGTCAAGTGAGTGATTGTTGTCAGTAGAATGTTCTTATTCCAGTTCGTGTGAAATGATCGGTTGGTTTTGCCGTGATGTTATTGGCTGTAAGACTCAAGTGACGTAAGTCGTTCGTGATTGGTCTGTTTCGGTCTGTCGGTAAAGCTAGGTTGTTCTTTTTCGGTCGTTTGTGATGTTTATGTCGTGAATGAGTCGTTTGTATGGGGCGGGTAGTTGTTGACATCTGTTTAGGGGAGTCTCTTCTAAGTTAGTAAACCAGCTTTCCAGAGTCAGTCGTTGAAAATAGTCAGTGCTGTAGGTTAGGCATTGCGCAGAGTCCCAGTCAATGTTGTGGTTGGTAAGTCGATGGTGTTCAGCAATGTGATTGCTGACATCACCTTTCCTCGTCGCCCGTCTGTGTTCAGTCAGTCTTGTTGTGAGGTTTCTGCCAGTCTCACCGATGTAGGAGGCTTGGCAGTCGGAACAATTGATCTTATAAATCGTTCCCTGTCTGTTCCTCGGTTCGTCTTTGTCTTTAACGTTGGTTAGTAACTGACGTAGTGTGGTGATGGGTTTGTGGGCGACGCGGATATTGAAGGGTAGTAAGATGCGCGAGATGTTTTCAGACATACCTTTTATGTACGGTATGGTTGCTGTAGTCGTAGGGGTTGCGGTGTCGTTTGTTTCGGTAGTGGTAGTGGGTCGGTGAGTGTTTCGTCGGATGAAGTCGTTGTTGTAGTTGTTCTTCGTAAAAACACGGTGAAGGTATTTGTTCTCGTCGGATAAGCTGTCTGTCGAGTCACATACTAGTTGTGCGCGTCGTGTTAGAGTTCTAATAGTTGTGGCTTTGTGTGATGTAGGGTTGTAGGATGACTCGTCTAGTAATCTGTCGGTGTGTGTCGGTTTCCTGTAAACTGTCGTTCGTAATGAGTTGTCGTTGTGGCTTACCAGGCAGTCTAGAAAAGGAAGTTTGCCATTTTCTTCGACTTCTCTGGTAAACTGTATGTCAGTGTTTTGTTCGTTAAGGTGGTTGTGGAATGCGTCAATTTCGTCGTGTCGAACGGCGGTGAATGTGTCGTCAACGTAACGTAACCAAAGCGGTATCGTTTGTCGGCAAGTCGAAAGGGCAGTT
This sequence comes from Stylophora pistillata, assembly GCF_964205215.1. NCBI lineage: Eukaryota > Metazoa > Cnidaria > Anthozoa > Scleractinia > Pocilloporidae > Stylophora > Stylophora pistillata. Next base: position 27,440,129 of record NC_142519.1, on the reverse strand, counting down.
TTTTTGATGTCATGTAGTGACGTTGACGACAAACGAGCCAACAAGACGACTGAACGCGCCCTCACTGGACATCAACAAAAATTGACACGACTGCTACGAGACAAAGAAGAGAGACGAAGCAAACCGGACGACAACTGGGTAAGTAACATTTCTTCTCGTTCCTTAGACAAGACTGAAACTCGGGTACTATCATACGGACTAAAACACTCAGTAACACCTAAACGCATACCAACTGAGGCTATTGTATCTAGTGTTGAGGCGGCCCTGTCTCGGCAACGAGAACTATCTGAGCCGACCAAGGATAACATCAGAAGCAGAATTGCCTCCACTATACAATCAACGTCACTACATGACAGCAACTTGACTAAAGACGAACAACGCGCACTGAAACGACTGAGAAACGACGAGAACATAGTTATCCTACCAGCCGACAAAGGACGAGTTACTGTTGTTATGGACAAAACTGACTATCACGACAAAATGGACGCACTAGTTAACGACAAACGAACCTACGAAGAACTCAAACGTGACCCAACTCCTGCCCTTCAACGTAAACTCAACAGTAAACTACTGACACTCAAGAAAACGAACGCCTTTGACAACCAACGGTACTATCGACTGAGGTGCTCGGTACCACAGCCACCGAAACTCTACGGTTTGCCGAAACTACACAAACCTGGTTTCCCGATGCGACCTATTGTTTCTTTCTGTGGCTCTCCCACATACCAACTATCCAAGTACCTGACGACAATACTACAACCGCTAACCGACAAATCCAGACATAAACTACAATCCACTGAAGACTTCATTAACGCTACCAAGACTGTTCAGATACCTGACGACTACAAACTAGTGTCATTTGATGTCAAATCACTGTTCACAAGTATTCCACTTCAATTAGCATTACAATGCACTGAGACTGCAATCCAAAAATCTACCGAACCACTACCGCTACCGACAGACGACATCATGGACTTGCTAAACATTTGCCTAACGTCTACTTACTTTCAGTACAACGGTAAACACTACAAACAGTTACACGGCACTGCCATGGGGTCTCCAGTTTCAAGTCCATGATGTCGTCTGTCGGTAGCGGTAGTGGTTCGGTAGATTTTTGGATTGCAGTCTCAGTGCATTGTAATGCTAATTGAAGTGGAATACTTGTGAACAGTGATTTGACATCAAATGACACTAGTTTGTAGTCGTCAGGTATCTGAACAGTCTTGGTAGCGTTAATGAAGTCTTCAGTGGATTGTAGTTTATGTCTGGATTTGTCGGTTAGCGGTTGTAGTATTGTCGTCAGGTACTTGGATAGTTGGTATGTGGGAGAGCCACAGAAAGAAACAATAGGTCGCATCGGGAAACCAGGTTTGTGTAGTTTCGGCAAACCGTAGAGTTTCGGTGGCTGTGGTACCGAGCACCTCAGTCGATAGTACCGTTGGTTGTCAAAGGCGTTCGTTTTCTTGAGTGTCAGTAGTTTACTGTTGAGTTTACGTTGAAGGGCAGGAGTTGGGTCACGTTTGAGTTCTTCGTAGGTTCGTTTGTCGTTAACTAGTGCGTCCATTTTGTCGTGATAGTCAGTTTTGTCCATAACAACAGTAACTCGTCCTTTGTCGGCTGGTAGGATAACTATGTTCTCGTCGTTTCTCAGTCGTTTCAGTGCGCGTTGTTCGTCTTTAGTCAAGTTGCTGTCATGTAGTGACGTTGATTGTATAGTGGAGGCAATTCTGCTTCTGATGTTATCCTTGGTCGGCTCAGATAGTTCTCGTTGCCGAGACAGGGCCGCCTCAACACTAGATACAATAGCCTCAGTTGGTATGCGTTTAGGTGTTACTGAGTGTTTTAGTCCGTATGATAGTACCCGAGTTTCAGTCTTGTCTAAGGAACGAGAAGAAATGTTACTTACCCAGTTGTCGTCCGGTTTGCTTCGTCTCTCTTCTTTGTCTCGTAGCAGTCGTGTCAATTTTTGTTGATGTCCAGTGAGGGCGCGTTCAGTCGTCTTGTTGGCTCGTTTGTCGTCAACGTCACTACATGACATCAAAAAAACTGCCCTTTCGACTTGCCGACAAACGATACCGCTTTGGTTACGTTACGTTGACGACACATTCACCGCCGTTCGACACGACGAAATTGACGCATTCCACAACCACCTTAACGAACAAAACACTGACATACAGTTTACCAGAGAAGTCGAAGAAAATGGCAAACTTCCTTTTCTAGACTGCCTGGTAAGCCACAACGACAACTCATTACGAACGACAGTTTACAGGAAACCGACACACACCGACAGATTACTAGACGAGTCATCCTACAACCCTACATCACACAAAGCCACAACTATTAGAACTCTAACACGACGCGCACAACTAGTATGTGACTCGACAGACAGCTTATCCGACGAGAACAAATACCTTCACCGTGTTTTTACGAAGAACAACTACAACAACGACTTCATCCGACGAAACACTCACCGACCCACTACCACTACCGAAACAAACGACACCGCAACCCCTACGACTACAGCAACCATACCGTACATAAAAGGTATGTCTGAAAACATCTCGCGCATCTTACTACCCTTCAATATCCGCGTCGCCCACAAACCCATCACCACACTACGTCAGTTACTAACCAACGTTAAAGACAAAGACGAACCGAGGAACAGACAGGGAACGATTTATAAGATCAATTGTTCCGACTGCCAAGCCTCCTACATCGGTGAGACTGGCAGAAACCTCACAACAAGACTGACTGAACACAGACGGGCGACGAGGAAAGGTGATGTCAGCAATCACATTGCTGAACACCATCGACTTACCAACCACAACATTGACTGGGACTCTGCGCAATGCCTAACCTACAGCACTGACTATTTTCAACGACTGACTCTGGAAAGCTGGTTTACTAACTTAGAAGAGACTCCCCTAAACAGATGTCAACAACTACCCGCCCCATACAAACGACTCATTCACGACATAAACATCACAAACGACCGAAAAAGAACAACCTAGCTTTACCGACAGACCGAAACAGACCAATCACGAACGACTTACGTCACTTGAGTCTTACAGCCAATAACATCACGGCAAAACCAACCGATCATTTCACACGAACTGGAATAAGAACATTCTACTGACAACAATCACTCACTTGACTCTGATGATGACTTCCGCACAGGTTGTCGAAACGTCAGTCACTGCCACCGACAACAGTCCTTCTCAGGACTACACTCACCCGGACGATCAGACTACACCTTCACATGTTACCCCCGGGTTCAAACCATTTACTGCAAAAAATATACTGCAGCAAATAAAAAATATACTGCAGCAAATAAAAATATACTGCAACAAATAAAAAAATCAGAACGCAAAGAAAAAAAGTACCCCAGCAAATAAAAAAATGCAACGCAAACAAAAAATACTGCAGCAAATAAAATATGCAACGCAAACAAAAAAAATTGGAACGCAACGCCAAGGAAGACTGGTAATAGTTCTTAGTTTCCCGCCAAAACAGCATGAACTGGAACTCGCTTTTGGCTATGGACGAAAGCGATCTGCGTAGGATTATAGAAGATTACTTTCATCAAGGGAATGAAAATAGAGTTATTATCGATTTTTTAAGGGAGCAGCATGGTACTGTCATAAGTTTAGCAACTTTGAAACGACGGCTAAGAGGATACGGCCTTCGAAGAAGGGAGTCATCTGTTGACGATCAACAGCTGAGCTTAATTCAAAGTTTAAGTTCAGGACCCGGGGAACTTCAGGGATATAGATCAGTATGGCATTCATTGCGAATAGAACATCATGTTCATGTTTCAAGACAACGTGTTGCCGACACTTTGAGAGAGTTGAATCCGCAAGGAGTTCAACAAAGACGACGGCGTCTGAAAAGACGAAGATATTCAAGTTATGGTCCCAATTTTTCCTGGCATATCGACGGTATTATACTTGAATTGATATAGATTGTAATTCATCTGCAAACAGCCTTGGATAATCCCCGATCATCCTCGAGAGCCTTGGCAGGATTTTAAGATTAAGGATTATGGGCATCTTTTGAGCAAGGATTTAGAGTACTGCAGCTTGACGACCATAACAACGATTTCTCTGGAAACAAAAAAGCTTCTCGTATATTTTTAATTTGAAATGTGCGTATATCTGAGCTTTTAAACTTTCAGTTATTTTGTTACTGAGGACCTCCCTTAAAACCACTTGACGTGATGGGAGTGTCCTCTTAAAATATGATTTATTATTATTATTATTTCATTTGTCTCCTGAAAAAATCACTGCCGTGTCAGTGAGACGTCAACGCTTCAGTACTATATTCACCACGAGTAAAATTGTTGATTATTAATTCAAGCAACATTATGGATTATCAAGACTTCCTCTTCCCTCCTCTGACAGGGCCTTACAAAATTATTATCATATTCCTGATCATCACCATTATATATTGTCATTATCACTAACATTGTAATCATGCATCCCTTTAACCATTATTGATACCATATTTTGTTTGGTTTTGAAGGTTATGATAAGCTTAAACCATTTGGGTTCCCAATATACGGGGCAATAGATGGCTACAGCCGAAAAGTGCTTTGGCTTAAGGTGGCTAAGTCTAATAATAAACCAGAAGTTATTGGTGTGTTTTTCTTGGTTGTGTCAGAGAATGCTCTGGATGTCCCATTCTTGTAAGAACAGACTGTGGCACAGAAAATGACACTGTGGCTGCTATCCAATCATATTTTAGGTAGGAAGGCAATGAGGAATTTGCTGGTGAAAAATCTCATAGATATGGAACATCACCAGCAAATCAAAGAATCGAATGTTGGTGGTCATCTCTAAGACGAGCAAGAACATCTTGATGGATAGATAATTTTAGTAACACAGTAAACACTGGATTAGTGGACATTAAGCTTAGCAAGGAATGCTTATGGTTTTGCTATGAAAGGGTACTTCAAGATGAATTGGACAAAGTGAAACATCATTGGAACACTCATCGAATACGCCCATCAAGGCACAGCACAGTGCCTGGCATTCCTAATGTACTTTACCACTTACCTTATCGTTCTGATGGTATTGACTGCAATGTGACAATTCCAGCTGAAAAGACTAATGCTGTGGAAGTATATGTACATGATAATGATGATGATGATGACAATGATTCAGCTATAATTATACCAAGAGTATTTTGATTTTGTTCTGCATAATGAGATGCTTCAGTACCCAAACACTCCTGATGAAGCATTCCATCTCTTTAAAACCTTATTAATTATTGCTAACAGGTAACTCTGCAAATGAACCCTAGTAGGGAATTATAGATGTACAGCAAAAGGAAATTGTCATGATATAGTTTCAGATTTACGATTAGGTACTTGACTGTATGTTTATGGAACTTAACTTAAGAAAAAATATGACTGCATGACTACAAATAAGCAAGCACATGTATCAAGTAATCAATTTAATTATCAAATACAAAACTGATAATTCTTTATAAACATCAAGGCTTGTTAATTTACAAACGGATAACATGTACTACATTGTACTATTTGTAAAATTATAAACTTTGTGCAACCCCAACTTAACTGTAACATGTGACATAATTGTCATGGAGTGCAATATATAAACCCATGGAACAGTATTCCCAAAACAATTAAATGTAATCTACAAATGCATGATAAATTTCAACTGTGAAAGAAATTATAGCACTTTAAGTCAAATAGTTATTAATAATAGTTGAAATAAAAATAGAAAAGCTTATAGGACTATAATTATAAGGAATTTCATGGGTATTTGTTCTTTGAGCTCTTACAAAATCATACAATGTCATTATCTGATTGCATATAATAGTAGAGTAGTTTTCAGAAATACATGAAACTTGTATCAAGTAGTATGTGCATAAGTCAATAACTTCAAAAGGAAAAAATGGTATAGTATTCACTTCTGTGCATTATTTTAATGACTGTTTCAATTGTTTATGAAAACCACTCTAATCATTTACTTCAGAACTGTCAAACCTATCAAAGGTAACATTTTTAAAACTGCAACTTGATTAGTTTACTAATAGCAAAGTTGCTCCACCTGCTAAAGTGTTAACACATTCTGTAAAGTAAAACACATGACTATGATTGTAAACTTTCTTCTAAACAATGCCAAAACCTGGAGAGTTAAGCATGCAAAATATGAAATCTCCTTTAAATTACCCATAACTAGATAACAGATTGTCTGTAACTGTAATATACAATACATTAGAGCAAGTGCTAACGTAGAGCTTTTTATTCCCCTTGTGAATGAAAACAATTGAAGGCCTGGGATGTAAACGTAATGGAGGGATACTCCTACTCCCTGTTAAAAATGCTAATATACCTTCAAGAGAAATATTTACTGTAACATAGGAATCAGTACTACTATCATAGACCTCACTCATAACAAGAGCTTGTCCAACATCTTCCAACAATTGGTTCCAATAAAAAAGAATGGTCTTTTCTTTTTCACTTTTGTTGCTTCCTTCAGGAGCTAACTTGATAGTAAATAGGCCATCTTTTAATTCTGCAGTTAAAGTACTACCAGAAAATTCAAATATATTCCTTGCCTCAATGGGGTGATTCCTCAGCATATGTAAAACCCCAACTGCATTTAACCTATCAATAAACTGATTCATTTCACCGAGAGAAGGTGTTAAAGTGTAATGGATTGTGGCGGCTGTTAAAAACTCGGCCTTATCCGAAAAGACTATTGCTTTGGTATAGCCCATATCATGAAATGATTCACTGAAATAAGAGTTAGCTTTCTCTTCAAATAACTTTGGGTCATCTACACTATTTAGTTCTTTCAACTTTCCTTTTACATCTTTATTGGGAATACTGTAATTATTGCTCTTAACATGCTTAACATCACCATGTAAAAGATAGTCCACAACTGGTGGACAGAAAAACTGGAGACCCCCACTACCGTTAACAATGGCCAAACCACAACATAAACCATACTTGAAGTAATCATTTTGCTGAAGTGCAATTAGATTATGTGCAAAGATTTTACCATTTCCTTTTTCCCCAACAAACAAAGATGAAGAATATAATTCTTTATGGATTAAGGAAAAGAATTCTCTTTTGGGCCCTCCCTGGTCAACCCCAGCCTCACCCACAAATTGCACTTTTACTTAACTATTTTTATTAAGATCTTCCTTCTTTACCCTGTCACATTTCATCTTTGTGTCTTGCCATAAAGAGCTTCTTCTTACTTTGAACCTGAGAAAAATAACAGGACATTACTGGTAGTTTCTAACTAGAAAGTGAGTGTTGTAAGTAAGAAAGGCACTGTTTTGAGGGATTTGAAACAGTGGCTCAACAAAATTGGGTACACATGTTTCAACTGAAAGTATGAACATAACTATTTATTTAAAAATAAGCAAAATGACTTCTGTCACTGTTTATAAGTTGTATTGCAAGAGTGTTCAACCATGTAAAATTGATTTGCCAAACTGAAATACATGAATAAAATGAGATTCTAATGAGATTCTTAACTTCATGTATTAGTATAGTAGGTGGACCATCACAGCGAATGAACAATCTAGGAAATTGTAATAGAGTGTTGAAAGACCTGAAAATATTTTCAGGCTTCCCATTAATCACCCAGATTGTTTATTCACTGCAACGGTCCAACTAATGTACTAATACACATATCTACCGAAGTTCAGTTCAGACCATTTAACTTCAAACATTAACTTCATTAAACAAAATTTATCAATATAATAGAGCTGTTTTTAAAGTCCTGCACTAGCCCCCACAACAGCCCACCCCCAAGCCCCCAATCAGTAACCTCCAAAATTGAGAAATTTATCAAATCAAACCTGATGTAGGATTTCTCTTCCAATTCAAGTGCTTTGCATTTGAAGATCTTTGGTAAATGTGTTTGTTGTACCAGCTTCAGTCTCCTCAGGAATGTGTATAATACTTTCATAACTTTCATCTCCATCTGAATCATCAGAAACATAGAGTATGTCCCCATACTGTCTGTTAACATACATATAGTCAAGGCCACTGGATGTCTGATAAACTTGGCTTTGGTTTGAACTGCTTCTGCTTGCATTGTTTGCAATGGAGGTGCTGGCATTTGGGGTGAAATGATCTTTCTGGCTTTGGTTTGAACTGCTCATCTTTGTATTGTTTGCAATGGAGGTGCTCGCACTTGAGGTAAAGACTTTCTGGCAGACAGGGCATTTTGCAGTGGAATCACAATTGACTAACCACTCTTTGAGACAAACCTCATGAAAAACATCCCCACAACTATTTGGCTTGGCAGCAATTTCATCTTTAGATATTTCCTCCAAACAAATTGCAAAACAAACATTGGGCTCAGTTTTTCTTAAGTTGGATGAATGACCCTGAGAGTGAGAATTCATAAACTCACATTAGCTTATAATTTCTGTCAAAAAATCCTCTCCCTGTAAAAAAAAAAAGCTAACCCTTTGCCCGACCCCCACCCCCTGTGGGCTTGGCATAGATAAGTGAGTGCATTAGCAAAGTTTCAATTATGATTTTGACATTTCCTAAATAACTTTTAAATCCCCCGCCACAGGACAAAAGAAAAGTATACGAATAAACACCGTCGTCACTAAAAATACTCAATAATCGGCACCTAAAGCAATGAAATCTTTTAGGTAATGAAGTTAACGTCTAAAATGCCCCTACGTTTTTTCCCTAAATATCACCACTTCTTTTTTATTTATATATAAAACAATATACTTTAACCACTTACTTTAGCTGAGCTATCATAAATGCTCTTCTGCAACTCTTCATCATCACTGGACGTTTCTGGTTCACTTTCCACGTTCGACATCTTGGGCATTTCGGAAAACAGAAAATCTGATTTTGTACTGATAAACAATGTTATTCTCTTGTACTGCCTTCCAACTTCTTCTCTGTATTTCTCCAATACGAAGGGCTCATTAGATCCTGGCATATTTACTATCTCGCTACCGTCGGGGTAAAAAAGAACATACTCTAATCCATCATGCAGGCTTTTATCGTGACTTGTATGTTTAGTGACTGCTTTCTCCTTTATCTGACTTGCACTTGCATCTGTGGTAGTAGTAATTGGCAATGTCTTCCCTCTGCACTTTTTAAGTTCACCATTACAGTATTTCGTTACTCCTATATTGACCATAACATCCTTCTTCTTACTAGCAGTAGTCACTTTGGGTTTCTTCCCTTTGGGCTCAAACTTTCCTCTTCTTTCTTCTTCTTTCCTTTTTCTAAATTCGGAAAATCCGATGGTAGAAGCCTTAGTAGGAGATGTCGATTTAGAACCGCAATTCGAACAAAATTTTGCCAATTGTGGCAAAGACTTTCCACATTCGCTGCAAAACATGGTTTCGGGAAAGGCGAACAAGCTGAGGATGGAACGAGTGTTGGCGGGAAACTAAGAAAGAACTATTACCCAGTCTTCCTTGGCGTTGCGTTTCAATTTTTTTTGTTTCCGTTTTCTATTTTTTTTTTTTTTTTTGTTTGCGTTGCATATTTTAATTGCTGCAGTATTTTTTGTTTGCGTTGCATTTTTTATTTGTTGCGGAACTTTTTTTCCTTTGCGTTTTTATTTTTTTTTATTTGCTGCAATATATTTTTTATTTGCTTTGAGCCTTCTGGGCCATCGTACAGTAGCTCCATAAATCGGCTCCTCCCTTTCGACTTCTTATAGATACAACTTCCAAGCGACAAAGGATCCCTACACTCCTGAGGATGGAGGGCGAGGCTAAATTTACTAAGTGTTTGTTGTGTTTAACCAGGGTCACCAAAAGTCAATGATACTCGAGACTCCAAAAAGGAGCGTTTAAGGCAGAAGCTCTGCCTGGGAGGAACAAGAAAACGAAGTAGTTCAGTTGGAACTGTGAGTAGCGTCTCCGACAGTTTCAGATCCGTAACTCCCTTGAATAGTGACGTAGAGGATGAGAGCGGATTAGTAAATGAATCTTTTGACTGAGTTCATTTGTCGCCATCCATTAAGACTTCCACACCAAGGAAAGGAATCGAGCAAAGGATCAGAGGTAAAGTAAATAAACATTCACCACAAGGTGTAAACAAGCAGAGAGAGATATTTTTTCGTAGAATATCCGGCATTTGGTATGATTATACAACCCCAGCTCTGAGTTCCGTTGATCCTATAACGTTATGCTTGATGTTGCAAAGTCTCCTTAACCACGGCCTTACACTCTCAAGATCTCCTTAGTAATTCTTCTTACTCTCTGCCATACAATTCTTATGATGTTAGTTTGGAGAATTTGTACTGGATCAACTAATAATCCTATTGTTGACATTTCTCTTTAATCTTATCACTTGTCTGTTTGATATTGTGTTGATATTGTGATAAGAACTTCCGCCTTGCTCATCACTCGTGGGGGTGAAAGGGTTAATGCACATGTTGGTTTTGATTTTTAGGCTTTTACGCTGCCTGCTATGGCAACAAGGAGTTAAAAAATCAGTTTATAGAGACTGGCTGCCTCGAGTTTGCGATGTGCTTTTTGTTGTTGTTGTTTTTTGTTTCATGTTGGAAACCGTATAGTTTGGTTAGAATTGTGCTTTACTTCACCTTGGTTGTGTTTTTTGATTTGCATCAATCTTATCTAAGAAATTATACGGCGAATCTGGGCCGTTTAAGCCCTTTCATTCATCGACAGTCAATCGACCATATAACCAGACTTGGCCGTGCCTTTGCAAGGTAAGGCCGAGGATATCAGCGATTGCAGCAAAGGTGGCGAAAAATTTCCCACCGATGCTGGAAGTAAGCCATCAAAAATCGATTTTTTGTTTCATGAAAACTCGCTCCACACTCTGAGCCAATCAGGTGCAAAGTTAACCCCAATTATTAATTGATTAGTCGCGTTTTCCCGAGCTTAGTGGCCGCTTTCCTGCTAATTAACCCTTCCACTTCCAAGATCTCCACGCCAATTCTCTTCTCTATCCTCTATACATTTCTCATGCACAATTATGGCTCTGAGAATGCTATGTTGTTTAATGGAACGATGTTCCCCTCTGGGGTTTTAATTCACTCGTTCTGATGTCTATCAATAAGATGATTTTACTTCAGATTAAATAAAGCGCTACTTTTTTCTGAAAGGTGATTATCCTCAACGGTCCAAGCAAAACATAGGCCAGCGTAAGAGATCCGCCTTGCTACTTATATTTCAGTTTCTAAATCCAGTTGAGCTCTGCGGCCTGGCTCGAGTGTGCCGTGAATGGCGTGCACTGAGTGAACATCCTGCGCTTTGGAAAAGCGTGACGTTACACGGGATATCGCTGAATAATATGGTGAGTGCCCTGCAAGGGTTTTGTTAGTTTTGTAACAATTTCACTGATTTCATTTCATTTCTGTCGAGGAAACGTCTGCATGGTACAAAGTGGGAAAAAAGATTAATTTAGTTGTTTTTGTTGCAGGCTCTTCAGGTAATTTCTAGGAGATGCAGCTCCACGCAATTCCTAAAGCTCAAAGGTCTGTTTAAAAATTGCGTTAAAAAAAGGGGCTAATGGTAGATGCTTTTGTCCTCACATAGTCAACCTACACGCTAAACGTATTTTTTACTATCAAAACGACTCTGACAGCGTTTAAAGAATTATTGCTGTCGCCAGGTTGCTTGTGTTTTTTTCGAAGATAAGAGAATCATCAAACACTTTTTTGTTTCTTCTTGCTGTTTTTTAAGTACAAGAATACCTCCATGGTTGCCACAGATCAAGAAATAGTCAGGGAAAAAATTTCTTCGAGTTAAGGGAATATATGAACTTTCATATGCTCATTGTATCTAGTTCAGGGAAAGTCAGGAAATTTCTCTTGAGGAAGAGAAAAGTTATGTCTTTAAAAAAATTCAAGGAACAATAAAATGTGGAATAAATGTGAATGAAAGATGGGGATGTAACTCATGTATGTTGTTTGATAAAGTCTATAGACTCTTGACAAGCTTCTTGTTTTCCTTGTAATGCAACCACAAGTTGGTTAGGGTCTGAAATCATACTTTTTTTCCTTCTTTTCTCAATCATTTCAAATTCTATATTACATTTCATGGACATGAAACGTGTCGGATCGGTAGAATATTATTCCATGACGTTGAACAACAAGCTGATGTTGGGTCTCCAATGAATCAATCATTTTTCCTCGTCTCGGACAGGAACTAGGGACTTTACGAACCAGAACGCGACTCGGTTTGAAAACACCGAAACCGAGAAGAGCCCGGGGCGAGAACGCCGTCACGAGCGCGGGAAAAACAAAGTTACGGATGCGAACGCGACGACAGAGACAGACCTGTGCAAATCCTTTAAACTCCGCTATACATATTTTCGTTTTATAGCTGCTGTTACACGTCATAAATGGCAACATTCAGAGAGGCAAGGGAAGCTTTATTGTTTGCCTATCAAGATGGAAGCATTGGTGATACAGAGTTTGCCCTGTTGTACCATTTAAATTCTTCTGAAAATCTCGAATCTCCTTATTGGAAGTATGGTCGCTTCGATCTTGATTCTATGTCAGATAATGAGTGTAAGACTGAGTTTCAGTTTTTCAAGAACGATATTTATTTACTCGGTGAAGTTCTTGATATTCCAGACATATTGAACTCAGAAAAGCAGTTTTGCCTTTAAGGTAGCAAAAGAAAATTTAATTCTAGTTGAAATTCAGTAGAAGCTACTTCGCTTCTTTGCGACGAACCCTTTCTTGTTTTGAACGGATTCTCGGAAACAACCTCTGGATAACAGGACATCATGCTTGCTTGTCCACTACATCACATTACTGCGTGAAAAAAGAACAGTCTGTTTTAGTTTGTTTTCAATGAAAAACATAAATATACAATTTAAACTCACTTTCATCGTATAGTTAAGCAGGGCAGGAAATTGAATCTTCTAATAAACTAAATTGGACTTACTTGCCAGTTTTCGACTTTGGTATCGAACTCGGTAGGTCTGCGTGTTGTCCATTCATCGTAGCTGTAACCGATTGACCTGCAGTAAAAGGCAAATTAAAATGTTTGTTTGGTATTTTTTACAATAAATAACACTTTCATGGACTCAGAAAAACAGTTTTACCTATAAGGTAGCAAAAGAAAACTTAATTTTAGTTGAAATTCAATAGAAACTACTCACGTTTTCTAGAAACGCTGCAAGTGCCAACCTCGTGCTCTAAACGTGAAGAAGACGCGTTGCAGTTTAGCGCGAAGCATGCGTAGTGAAGCACTTTGGGAGCAAATTACTTCCGGTGACGTTTCAGGCTGCGTCGCGTTCTGGTTCGTAAAGTCCTTACTGTCAGTTCGTGTACGCTGCATGTGACTTACTAAAAGCATAGATGAATAGGTAGGTGGAGGAGATGGCTTTGAGGGAAAGTTGAAGGCCATTATCGAGACTAAGTTGTGAAATTGTTGATTGAGGCAGCCATGTACCCTGAGTTTAGCCATCATTGATTTAATAAGAAACTAACTCTTTGTCGTTGATGATTAGGCGGAATGTTTGCCATCCATTTAAGTTTTTTTAATTGTTCAAACGATTTCTAAAGTGAGGACGTGTTGTGAACTTTTAGGGCTGAGGAAAATAAGATCAAGAGACAAATCTAATGCTTTAAATACATCAGAGGATTTGCGGTGAGGCCTTTACGAAGTTAGCAGTTATTCCGTTAGCCTCATCTTTCTATCGGTCATGTATCTAATTTTAATCATACCGTTATAGTTATATCATAGCCTTTTACAGCTCCATCACCTCGTTTTGAAACTCCTCTCAAGAACCTTAACGTTGCACCGCACGCCTTTTAAAGCTTGGTAAAAGTGAACGGGGGATTTTCTTCTCTCAGTTGTTTGAGTAGGGAGAAAAGAGTAATTTTTCTCTTGTTCCTTGAATTCTATACAACGAGCGATAAATGCGCGGACGTTTTATTCATCATGACGATGGTAATGCGAACACACTTTTTGATAATATTTATACAATCAATAGTGTGATTTTTATGGTAACACTGTTTATTCGCCCTGTTTACGTTGATTAAGCTTATATCTCCAATTTTTTTGCCAACGTTACATATGCTTAATTTTTTAGGTGTCATTTCGAGAGAGGGATAGAGTGTCTTTTGAGGGCTGCTGGTTCAAGCTTGTCGAACCTGCACGTCGAGGACTGCGGTGTATTTATATCAGACAGGTACGTTGTGTAGAATACGCACGACCATAACGAAGTAAAAACCTGAAAGCTTTGCAAAACACATACTGGTGTTACCATCAGAAAAAAAAAATTAATAAAGGACACTAAGACTGTAAAGTAGAGTTACTAAACAGAAAAAACGCAAACTAGCACCAAAAACAAATAAACGAGTAAGTAACAATACTCACTGTTTGCCTTGATTTTATTTTAGGTGTTTAGCTCTGGCAGGCTCTCACTGTAAAGAGCTACAAGCATTAATATACACTAGTGATTCATATCCCGCTTGCCCTGAGGCATTATGGGCTTTATGAGCGTGTAGACAGCTTGTCACTCTTAGAGTTTCACCGATGTTTCCGTGGTAAGTCCACCGTGAATATATCTTGTTTCGTTTGGCATCTCAAGGTGATTGTATAAAAATTACATGCATCCAACACAAATTTACTTTTTCCTATAGTGACCATCCTGGACGATTCAATGACAAGAGCCTGGAAACGATAGCAAACTGCTGGCCGAATATGCGTCATCTGTCGGTTGGCGGACCCAGCCTCTCGTCCGCGGGACTTATTTATATCGGTAAGCACTGTAAACTTTGTTAAAGTTTAAACACTCTCTGTGATGAATTCATCATGCGAATGATATGATGTGGGGAATGAAGATGTCACTTCACTGCTGTGTCTTTTCTCAGTCAAAGGTTGCCTGAGGCTCCAAGAGCTGGAACTTGATCGGACGATTGCGATCAACGAAGAAATTGCCCACGCCATGTGTCTGTGTGGACTGCGGGGCCTGAAGACTATATCCTTTACATTTACCCCAGTCTCTCCCGGAGCCATTAAAGAATTATTCGGTAACATCAATTGAATACTTATCTGAATTTTTTTTTCTCCAGACGCCTGATTTTGTTTACCCAAAAATTGCGCAATTCTCTTAATTAAAATTGTGTTACGTCCGTTAGGTGCGTGCCCGCGGCTGGAGCGCATCGAAGTGCACATTGGGATATCAGATTACTTTATAGACGTGGATGATGACGTCACGAAAAGGAAATACTCTTGCATTGTTAAGAAACTTGAGGTAATTCGTTAGAACGCTAAATTCATTTAGAAAGTCTCTTTACAACTGAACTGTAAGGACCTCCCTGAAAACCACGTACTGTGGTGGAAGCTTCCTCTTTGAAGATTATTTATCATCACTATTATTATTATTACTGGAAAACCTATGTGATAAAATAGGGGCCCTAGCAGTTAGTGGAAATTAACAATGTAGTTTTAAGTCGTTGAAGCGAATTAGTCCTGGAAAGGTCCATGTTATAGTATTGGAAATCATTCACTCCTTAGACTTAGGAGAATTCTTTGAGTTGTGGCTGTAATGATTTGAAAGTTTTCGTACACACTGTAAATGAGCGAGCCAGAGATGACTGCAGTCTCAAACCTTTTCACAATAATACATTTGACCATCTACGAATATTCCATGCGTTTTGTTTTAATCATGTCCTCCCGAAATAATTTTTTACGGTACTCTGTACGTTCGGGCTGTATGGGTGTATATCACTCGAAACAGGGTGCGGAAAAGAAAGGTTTTCCTGTTTTCGATCATTTAGAAGCCTAACGTTTTCGTAGTATTATAGAAATTAAATTGTTTTATTGATCTTAAAAGCTAAAATTTCCCCGAGTACAATCTGGATATGGACCTTTTTTTTTAGTAAGTGATAAGTTGGTATAATTGCTCACTGATAATTGGTTGAAAGGCCTTTAATCCATGGATCTTCTCTGGTATAACCTCTTTTAGCCCCAAGCAAACGTACGAGCAGGTTGCATTGCCTCTGGCATAATAATGACCTTTTTTTCTAACTGAGTGATTCATATACAATGAATATATGAAGTTCATATATTTTTGAACTGCGGTATTAAATACGTATGATGCACGATCCTTCGCAGTAGATAGCGCTATTTATGCGATAGCGAAAATCAGACCTGAAAAAAATCAGGCCTGTACGGGATTCGAACCACTGACCTCTGCGATACTAGTTCATATTCAAGGCTTTTTCAAATATATATCATACATTTGATTAGCAAATATCGACCGAGGCAAAGTGTTTGCCATAATGGCAGCATGAATTATGCATGTTACAAAGGACAAAGACGTTTAGAATATTGTTGAAAATGTCGAGTCTTCATAAAATTAAAGCTTGATTTTCTTTTTCCCTTGCTTAGGCTTTAAAAGGAGAAAACCAGGAATTTGCCAGAGTACTTTGGATAAAATCTGATTATGGATGAGTTATTCCCTGCAGGCTTGCAAATGAGGAAATTGGTGATACAAAAGACCGAAATAACTATTTATTGAGAAAATGTAGAATTTATAAAATGGGTTATTTCTACGCATTCTGTTTTACGCTCAGCAATAAATTATTTCCTTAATAGGTACTTCATCTTTGTAAACTGTATCAAATTGCTTTTCGCCTGTGCCAGCGATCTGATTGTTAAATCTCCCTTTCAGTTTCCCACGATTTCCTTTTTCTGTGAGGCCGATCAAAGAACAGCTAGAGTGCTCGGTATTGCATCGAATTTCTCAGGATAAAGGAATCAAGAAATTACAAGGGTATGATGTTAGAGAGAGCGTGGTTTCAGTTACATGACATTACTCTCATCTCCAGCATATGTGAGAGGGATAATAATTCCTTCAAAAAACTGCAAAAATGTTTAAAATATGGCTAGTGAGCCTTACTACTTTTCCAACATTCAAAACGTTTGGTACACTGGAATGAAAAGGAGGAAAGTGAAGTCAGTTGTTACAGACCAAGCTCTTTACTCCGACGCCATGACGGTGATTCAGGAGTGTGCCTCCTACTAACCAATAGGACACTGTAACTTAGTTACAAGATTTGTGACGTGGATCCGTGGATTACTGAACATGCACGGTATTTCGAGAGGCAGCTGGCCCCAAACTGTCCGAGATCAAAAGTCAAGCATGACTCTGACTTGTCGGACTTTATAGACGCTTGTATCAGGGTAGATGCAGGCTTGAGCTATAAGTTGTCGCAAAAGAGCTCTAAAGAATGAAGATATAATTAGTAGAACGTTTGGCAAGGCCCACCAAAGCACTAAGTCAAAGTACTTTATAAAACCCGGCCTGGGCTAGCTTAACGGTGTCTCGAGCACCCTCAGATAAACTATTGATTTATGTCGCCAACTTTTAATACTCGTAAGAAAGCTCTTGAGAGCTCTACAAAACTTTTTTTTTGAGTAATCAGATCCAAGAAACGAGCCGGTCAACCTTTGTTAAAGGTAAGGAGTATCTTCACTCGTGAGTGATTTAGCAGACTGATCATGAATCCTTTGTCATGTCCATCAATAGTTCCACGTCTAAACTGAGAGCTGGGCGATATATATTTTTTTTTAAGTTCATTAGTGCTAGGTTTTTTTTTTCGGATTATAGGCAAGTTAAACAATTATTTATTGAGTTGTTTGCTTGTTGCTTAGATCAATAGATCGATCCGTCAAATTCAAATACCACTGGTGACAGTTTTACCACTGATTCAGGGATCGTTTTCCTTAACCAGATTCCGTGAACTAGATTTAATCATAGATTTAAGAGATAAAAGGAACCTAATTGTGTTCTACCAAGTGCCAAGGTACTAAATTTTGGTATTTTCGTCGGATTTTCTCTGTCCATGGTGTGAATGTCGATTCCGGGTTGTTATAACCAGTTGTGTGAACCTGCTATGAACCTGCTGCCATTTTGATATTGTCGTGTTCGCTCGAACAAACAGCTTTTAAGGGTTCAATTAAGGAACCCATCATCCCTTTCTTCACTTGACGCTAATTTAGTCCTTCATGCTTCCTAGATGGACTATACGAGTTTGGAGACATTTGAGAAATATTTATTCTCGACAAAATTCAGGTTCTCAATTGCTTCTCTTATTTATCGCAATTAGTTTTGTCTTCTACTGCGCAGTGTTTAAAAATATGTTATTTTTCCGAGAGACGTATTTTGTAAACTTCACTGTTGCACAGCGAGTCGTGAGACAGGCTGATCAAGGAGAGGAATCAAGGAAAAAGCTGATACTGCTTTCCACCCCATATTTTGGACAAAAATGGGTGAATGATCCCTCCTTAGGACCCACTCGTCTGCCATTTGAAGAGGGACACACGACGTTTATGAACTGCGCGGTTTCTAGTTGTCTAGTGACGTATAACAGCAGCAGGATATTAGAAGCGGATGCTGTTGGTTTTCATGCACGCGACATGCCTAAATTTCTTCAGAGTCGCATATCGTCGGAACAGATATGGTTCTATTTTGTTCTGGAAAATCCACAGCACGTACCTATGGACATCAATGGGTTTGCTGGTACTTTTAACTGGACGATGTCTTACAGCCGGGACTCAGAAGTGTATACACCTTACGGAAAGTATATAACTTTAGAAAAGCCCTCTGAGAAATATCCCACAGCTAAATATCTCACAGCTGGAAAAGATATTAAAGTTCCTTGGTTGGTTAGCAACTGTCAGGCTACTGAACTATATGACTACGTTATGGAATTACAAAACTACATCGATGTTTCCATATATGGTTCATGCGGCCATTTACGTTGTCCTTGGAAACGTGGTTCACCTGTCTGCCACGCGTTGCTAAGGCGACACAAGTTTTATTTGGCGTTTGAAAACGGTAACTGTCCTGATTACATGATTGAAAAATATTGGGAAAATGCGATTGACAAAGATATTGTACCTATCGTTATGGGCGGAGCCGATTATAAGGACCTCGCTATTCCAAATTCCTACATTGATGTTCGAGATTTTGATTCTCCCAAACATCTTGCTCAGTATTTGCTTTACTTAGACGCAAATGACACCGCCTACAGAGAATACTTCGCTTGGAAGAAATTTCATAAACGTGTAGCAACGAACCGTGCCTGTGTACTGTGCAAGCAACTTCACAACCAAACTCTGTACGCCATTCCAAGGGCTTACGAAGATATGAGGATCTTTTGGGACAAAAAAAAGTGCAAAAAACTTGGCTTGTTAAAAAAAAGAGTCTTCGCGTATTAGGTGAACCACACCATTTAGAAAAGCTTCGTTATCTAATAAGTAAAAGTTATGGTCAGTGTCGTTCATAATACACAACGGCAAAATTAATCAACTTGAAGACTTAATTTTAGGGGTCTTTGAAACGTCCAGGCGTAAACATAACGAGGAGCACCGAAGTGTGAGCTAGAGTTCAAAATAGCAGTCGGAACGTTTAACACACTTACCAGCGATTTTTCCCCAAAAAACAGAAAATATTATGCTTATTGATAGTCCAAATGAAGTAAAAGTCACTGTCATGTGTTGGTGAACACTATATATCAGACAATCAAGCAGCTAAGAAATGTTTTAAAAGCTTTTAAGGAACGTAAACGAGTATAAAGTTTCGAAATTTGCAGCGCGCTACAGGGTATTTTTGTTTTCAGTATTCAGCGTTCTACGTATTTGTTCAATCTTGAAACATGCGTCACATTACCAGGTTTATGTTTCTACAAATACACACTACCTTAAATCAACATGTATTTTCCGCCAAATTCTCTTTAATGTCGTTTGTAAAGCCTTCTCGCAAATTAAAGTCGGTGCTTGACAGTACGGATTTCCTCTGCCTGTGAATGAAGAAGCGCGACAGGTTTGTCCAGACAAGGTTGTATGTTTCACGCTTGAACAAACCCTTAAAAATTGAGTTGTTCACTATGCTTTGTTAGAAAGGGAATTGCCACAACGAAAAATTTCAATAAAAATAAAGATTTTGATACTGAAATTATTTCAACAGTTTAATCATGCTGAGTGTTGAAGTCATGTGCTGACTGCTCATTTATTATTGACAGCCGGTAAAAAAAATAAGCTTTCACTAAGGCCTACAAATTTTCGCTAAAAGATGAAAAATTATTTTGAACCCTGGTGAGCAATATATATGTTTTTTTTCAAGCCAGCTGCTTTGATCAAATTTTGTTTCCTATTTTTGGATGGAAAGGCTACTTACTCCGCACAAGAATTTTTGTTTCAAGCTTATTTTTGCAGGATATTTTTTTTCTGAACTCATCCAGCCCCCCTCTAAAATCAAACGGTTTAGTTCGATCGTACTCAGACTTCAAATGTGATGTCGACAGAGAAGCCAGCTGCACATACCCAGCCAAAAATGATCCACGTACCCGCCCCGGGGGGTTTCCATCACATACTCAAGTATTATGATTTTTATACTTGCAATGGTTCTACTTTCTATCTTTTTTTGACACCTAGGTTTATTGATAGCAACTTAACAAGTATATATCTCTTTAATACGTTGTCGAAGAGTCGGCCACAGGGGCCCTTTGATTTTACATGTGAAGATCCGTGAGGTGAATAGATCGTGGGTTTGAAACTCTAGCAATTATGACAGGCATTAGCATCCATAGTGATAAACTTAACACACATTTGGAGCACCTGCAAAGTTCCCTTTCAGAACTTGTAATTTAAAATTTGTAATTCAAAAATTGAATTAAAAAATTGCACACTCATCACTCGTCTGCTTGATGTTGTACTGATATTGTAAGGATAAATTCTGTCGTGTTCATTCATAGTAGTTTAGGGCTTAAGGCTTCAAAAATCACGGTGCTCATTTTACTGCACTTTACTTCCATGTATTAAGACGGAAAAATCCTTAACTTAAATTTTCATGTCCTCGCATTTCCCGTATAATGTACCAGCATTTGACTGAGTCAGCCTGTTTAAGACGATATCGTTACGATAAGATTTATACCTTTATTTGACTGATAGCAACTGGCGTGCCGTGTTTAATGGCGTTTGGAATTATCATGGCTGGATAGGGCTCAGCGAGCTGATTACTATCTTCGTTTTTTCAATGACTAGGCGATTGGCTAAGAAGTCTGAAAACAACGGAAAGCTTATTTTTCTGGTACTCCCTTTTACATGAATTTTGAACTCTAATTTGAATCGTCTTAAGAACAGCACAGTTAGCAACACTAGTTAGCAGTACTACGCTTTAGTTTCACTCGCGTAAGCATTATTAAACATAGGATCATAGTCATAAAAAAAATGTTAGGCTATTTTCCTAACAGTATGATCGTTTTGTAATATGTGTCTCGGCGTTCCCAGCACCTTTAATAAGCAACATGCACACCCCATATAAATATCATCATGATTGTTATGTCGCTAGCGGAGATCCAGCTTTAATAAAATAAGGAAAGGTACAATAACCAGGATTGAAATGTCAATTAATCGTTAATCGCTTCCTGCTAAAAATAAAAATAATAGTATTGCATTTGAAATTGTCCTCAGTATTCAAAGGTTGTATGATTTACATATCATGAGTATGTTCATGAACCTGGCTCAAAATCGAAGCCGGTACGAGTCACTAACTGCTAAAGTAATCCCTACTTAGAAGGGAGTTTTGAACAGCACAGAGGGCAGGAAAAAGAACCTTCAAAGTACATAATGCCTCTAATTACGAACTTTCAGAAGCAAAAAGTGATTGGCAAAGAAAAAGGAATTTAATACAAAGGTTTTAATCAACTTGAAACATTCAACTGATAAGCAAGGGAAAAAGACTTAATCGGCAAACAGAAGCCTGTCAAAAGTTATTTTGAAAGTTATATTTATTTTTCTCCTTCCATAATCGATTGAATGGTATTCATACTTTTGGTTGATAATTCCAGTTTTTCAGCAATTTTTAGCTCGATCAATGGAAAGACTAAAGGTGTCATGTCGGATATTTTATATGCTAATAGGCGCCTATTGTGAGCTTTACATTTTGCGGCATCGTCTTGTGTTGGAGATCAAATTCGAGTGATTTTGTGATGATCCAAAGTAAGGAAACTAATTAAGAATGATGTCTGGAGCGGAACATACAAGGGTAGGCATTCTTTTATGTTGTGTCTTTTTTCGCTCTTAACCTTCGCAACGTTCTGATCGAGGAAGGTGTAATATATTGAGCACCCTATGGGTCATAATTATTTTGTATGTACCCAGAGTGCATTGCAGTAATAAAATTGTGTCGAAGTGGCCATGTTGTTGTGACCTCGTGGCTCTGTTTAGCCTAACATAATAGCAATATACTACATCTCGGCGACGAGGATCGGTCGTTTTTCCACCTCATTTATTAGTGTAAGGCTTTGGGACAACGCTGTGTGTGTTGTGGCGTAAAAGATGGCCGGCATTAGTGCGAGCGGATTATTTGAACGTGTTGGCGACTTCAACGTTGCCCGCAAAACGTTTAGTGCCTACGTCGAAAGGATAGAAATGTTTTTTACAGCCAACAACATCGTGGGGACAACAGGAGAGGGAAGCGCTGCCGCCAACCAATTGGTAGCGAACAGAAAACGTGCTATTTTCCTTTCAGAAGTGGGGCCGGAGGGTATATTCAACCCTCAGCAATTTGTTGGCGCCTGCAAAACCGAAAGATGTGTCCTTCACTAACATTGTTCAAATCGTGGAAAGGCACTACAATCCAAAACCGCTTGAAATTGCACAAAGTTTCCATTTTGGCGTCAGAAATCAAAAGTCTGACGAATCGGTTAGTGATTTTATGGTGGCCTTCAAGAGATTGGTGGTCCACTGTAATTACGGCGAATTCCTCAATCGAGCGTTACGAGACCGATTTGTATGCGGACTGAACAATCCAAAGATACAGAACAAACTACTAAGCACGGTAGACCTCACGTTCGAACAGACTTGCAGTATTGCCAAAACCATTGAGATGGCGGACACGAACACCCAGGAATTTCACCCTTCAAGCAGTGAAACTGTCTAACTGTTAAACAAGGGAGTAAAAACACTGAAACGAAAAACACTGAACAATTGTCATGCCATAGGTGTGAGGGTAATCACTCAGGTCAGTCTTGTAAATTTAAGTCAGCAAAATGCTACAAGTGCTCCAAAATTGGGCACTTATCTTTTGATTGCCGCAGTAAGGATGAAAAGTAAAAGGGTAAAGTTAATAATGTCCAAGCTTCATACTTGTACAATGATGAAAGTGAGAATGATGAGTTAGGAATTTATTCTTTGAATTCACTTAACCAAAATATGCAAAATCATAACAGATATACTATAGAAATGAAGATTAATGGCAAACAGTGTATCATGGAGTTAGACACAGCTGCAGATTTCTCCATAATGAGTAGAAGTGAATATCTAGATAAGTTTGTAGACAAGCCTCTGTCTCCTTCTAAAGTATTACTGAAGACATACACGGGTGAATTACTTGATCACTGTCAGAACGGGCGTATAAGCCAATGATCTGATAAACTTTGCTGACAATGTGATTACTTCCCAATGCTAAATTCAGCTTATGGTATAAGTAGCTTTTTTTTCCGAACTTTCTTTATTTAGTGACGTAATAGCGATATGGATATACTTAGATCTCTGCAGACAGTGTCCGAGTTCGATTTTCTGGTGGGAGACATTTTTATGTATTAATTTATTTTATTAAATACATTACCCCCTTTTTTTTCTAATGCTTTAGATTAACAAATTTCCAAGGTCTTACCGTCTAGCGTAATTGAACCGTTCCGCAGTTGTTGATAAAATCTTAAACAGCGTACTTAAGCTTTAATTTTTCACATTTGAAGGCAAATATGGTGAGAACCTGTCACTTGTACTTGGTGCTTTTACAATGGATACATTTGCTGTGTAGGACATCAAACAGACTTCGTCATTTTCACACGAAAGACAACTAATTAAGACTTTTTCATCATCTTGTCTCACGCTGTTCACTGAGTTATCTATCACAACTAAATACAATTTCCTCCATGCACTGTTGAGTAGGGTCACTAAGAAAAAAAAGAGGTTGAAGAGTTTTTTTATCTCATTAGAATCTTGTGTATTTACAAATAGATTTAGATCGTATTTCTAAGATTTAAATCGTGTAATTATCAGTCTTTCGAAAATAGAAGACCACCTGGAAACAATATTCATTACTCACAGAGTTGTTAATTTCTGAAAGACAAAGCTTCATTTCCCCTGTCTACATTCAATCGCCTTAAAATTTACATAGATTTTTTATGGCGTCATCCCAAAAAGTAATGAAAAGTGCGGAATAGGGAGAGATGCTCCTCTTTTCGTCGTTAAGCTTTGAAATCCGTCTTTAAGGTACTTTACTCTCTTGCTTTAAAAACCAGGGCTTGACCTCTTGAAACAAACCTTACAATTTTTAAAATGATAAGCCTAAATACAAAATCCTGAATAGAAAGATCAAGGAGGATTGAATGGAGTCTCGATGTCTAGTCGTACATACTCCATAAGAAGCAAAATGACCTTTTTGCACACGAACTATAGGATTTAAGTCTCGTGCCCGGGTCTTGGCAATTTCAGTCACTCGTTCTTTGGTTGAAGCTAATCCCCTCCGGGATTGTTCTGTTCAATTACCCTCTCAGACGCCAGAGCACTTCTACAGGCAGTTTAATTCCGTCGCCTACATCGGCTGAAAGTTGCACTCCAAACAGCTTTAAGCGCCTGTCTGTACTGCGGTATTCTCCACGCGTATAGAAACGGGTTTGCAGCGCAGCTGACGCACAACATCGATATTGACAAAGCTCTTGTTACTTCAAAAGCTAGCTCGCTACAAACATTGCTTTCTTCCTGGAGACACTCCTCTCCCAGGTTAGTGACAATTAGGTAAGGCATAAGTGATATGAAGAGCACGACTATGACCAGAATAATTGTCAAAACGATCCTTTTCTCCGATCGGATGTTCCGAACAAAAAAGCGCCTTCTCCCACCACTGTCCTGATGCAAGATCGTAGCGTTTCTTGAATATCGACGGAATTCAATGTAAGTCGCTGTGTAGACAACGCAAAGTATAGCCAGTGGAGCTGTCGTTTGAAGATGAAGATCCACCAAGTGGAGTATTTCTTTTGATATACTTGTCCAGTGCGATGCTTCAAATAGTCCGCAAAAAAGCCATATTAAAATATTACACATAACGACTCTTCTGACTGTTATAAGCGATTTATACCTCAAAGCAAGCTTAATAGCAAGAAATCTATCCACTGATAACGCCACGACCGTAAAGATTGATATTTTTGTGCAAGTATCAGATGAAATCCTAGAAATCTTGAATAGGTTAGGTATCTTAACTCCACATGGAAGGCAAAGCATGTATGTTGCGTACAAAGGTTGCACGAAAGCTCCCCCAAGAAAATCACTTAACGAAAGGCTTGCAACGAAAAAGGTCGTGGGGCGCGCTCGGAAATAATTATACGGATCTTTGAAAAGAGTCACAAGAAGAACACTGTTTGTTGCGAATGAAACTAAGCCTAACAATGCGCTACACACTCCTGCCAAAAGTGCCACTGGTGCTGTTGCGTCAAAATGTCCTTGTTCATCAGTCTCGATCATTATTAACACCGATGGCGACTGCTCAAGCTTTTATGTAAAAACTCTTGATTTGATGATCAATGTGGCTGAGGTTAACTAAAAAACAGCGTGGTCACATGAAAGGCAAATGGTTTTGAAGCTACGCTAGCATTTTGTAACCTGCGACACCTTTCCTGAAAGATAAACTTCAATATCTGATTTATTCATGCAACACCAACAAATAGCATTACCGATAAAATCTCTCCTACGTCTGGTGAAACAGGATAAATCCTTTTTGACTGTCTTTATTGTAACCCATGTACATTAGTTACTTGGTAAGTATACGAATGGACGAGGGTCCAATTACAACAACGGTCGGGCATGACGTTACGCTTGATGAATATGACATGGTTTGCACTAAATGTTTGGACAAAATTCCGTTCCCAAGATAAGAATAGACAGTCATTGGAAACTTGCGCTGAATTACTCAAGAAAAATCTCAGTTAAAGTTGAATCATTTCAATTAAGGGCAGTAATCACTAAAGCTCCCTTGACCTATCCAGTCTCTCAGTAGCTAAGTCGATGAATACTGAATGATTTCTAAGTAAAAAATATAAAAGCACCCGAGATAGTAAAAGGAAATGAACACTAGAATATTCATCCTCATGCATAGCTAAAAAAACGGTTATTATGATCTTTGATTGAAAGCATCACTAAACCCACGTAAACAAGCGCACTTTAGTTGTATTTCCAACTGCTATCCTCAAGCACAATCTAAAAAAGATTTCGATACGCGTCTACAATGTGCTTCTTTCTAAGCTGGTGTATTCTAGAAGCCGAACCAAAAAGGTCAATTTACCCGACACTTCCTTTTAAATGTTTATGAAATTTTTGGTCATGTGTGCCAATATTTTTTAAACAAAGCATTTTAAAGGACGGTGAGGCACCGAAAAAGACACAACATAAAAAAAATGCCAACCCTTGTATTTTCCGATCATAACATCATTCTTAATCAATTACGCAGAAAGTGAATCAATCGAAATGCTCTCATTTTAAAATGGAATAGAGAAGAGTCAATAATATGTTTGATTGAGTGCTATTTTTTTAGTGCGATTTCTATGATAATCGCTTTCTAAACTGCGGAAATCTCCTTGAAGTCGTTTTCATTCGCATTTCATTCATGTCTTTTGTTTGCTAAATGCAAGATCATTTCTGGATTAGTTTATTTATTTTCGGTCATCAAAAAATCGCTCGAAATTGATCTCCAACAGCAGACTATGCCCCCTATTAGCATATAAAAAATTCGGCATAACACTTTTAGTCTTTCCATTGATCGAGCTAAAAATTGCTGAAAAACTGCAATCATCGATCAAAAATATGAATACCATTCAATCGATTATGGAAGGAGGAAAATAGATATAGCTTTCAAAATAACTTTTGATGGGTTTCTGTTTGCCAATTAAGTCTTTTTCCCTTACTTGTCAGTGGAAGGTTTCATGTAGATTAAAACCTCTGTATCAAACTCTTATTTCTATGCCAATCACTTTTTGCTTCCGAGAGTTCGTAATTAGAGGCGTTATGTAGTTTGAAGGTTTCTTTTCCTGCCCTTTATGCTGTTCAAAACTCCCTCCTACTCTTGCAATTAGTGACTCGTACCGGCTTCGATTTTGAGCCAGCTTCATGAACATACACATGATATGTAAACCATAACAATTTTAAATACTAAAGACAACATGAAATGCAATACTATTACTTTTATTTTTCGCATGAAGTGATTAACTGACATTTCAATCCTGGTTATTGCACCTTTCGTTATTTTATTAAAACTGGATCTCCCCTATCGACATAACAATCAGGATGATAACTATACCGGGTGTGTACGTTGCTTATTAAATGTGATGGGAACGCCAGGACATGTATTACAAAACGATCAAAGTGTTAGGAAGAAAGCCTAACATTTTTTTTAAGACTATGATCACATGTTTAATATTGCTTATCGAACCGTGTTCCTGATTATGATCATCATTACTAGATTAAAACTAAAGCGTAGTACTGCTAAGTAGTGTTTGCTCTGCTGTTCTTAGGACGATTTAAATTACAAAATAGAGTTCAAAATTCATGCAAAATGGGGGTTTCACAAAAGTAAGCTTTCCGTTGTTTTCAGACATTTTAGCGAACTGCCTGGTCAATGGAAAAAACGAAGATAAAAACCAGCTTTCGTGTAATTTAAGATCTCCGAACTTTTCATGTTCTTCATTTTAAGAAATGATCCTCGTTCGCTGTGCCCTACCTAGCCATGATTATTTCAAACGCCATTAAACACAGGCAGCCGGTTACCAGCGGTCAAATAAAAATATAAATGTTATTGTAACTATATCGTCTTAAACAGGCTGACTCAGTCAAATGCTGGTTCATTATCCGGGAATTACGAGGACATGAAAATTCAAGTTAAGGATTTTTCCGTCTTAATACATGGAAAGAAAGTGCGATAAAACGAGCACCGTGATTTTTAAAGCCTTAATAAAATAAGCCCTAAACTACTATGAATGAATAAGACAGAATTTCTCCTTAAAATATGAGTACAACATCAAGCAGACGAGTGATGAGTATACAATTTTTGAATCACAAATTTTAAATTACAAGGTTTGAAAGGGAAATTTGCAGATGCCCAAAGATGTGTTACGTTTATCACTATGGATGCTAATGCCTATCGTAATTTCTACAGTTTTGAACCCGTGATATCTTCACCTCACGGATCTTCACATGTCAAATTAAAGGGTGCCTCTGGCCAACTCTTGGCTAACGTATTTAAGAGATATATACTTCTAAAGTTGCTACCAACAAACTTAGAACCATTGCAAGAATAAAAATCATAGTACTTGAGTATGTGATGGGTCATTCTTTTGCTGGGTATGTGCGGCTGCTTTCTCTGTCAGCATCACATTTTAAATCTGAGTATGATCGAACTACGCCGTTTGGTTCTAGATAGGGGCTGGATGAATTCAGAAAAAAATATCCTGCAAAAAGAAGCTCGAAACGAAATGTTGTGCAGAATAAGAAGACTTCCCACACAAAAATAGGGAAACAAAATTTGATCGAAGCTGGCTTGAAAAAATACATATTGCTCACCAGGGTTCAAAATAGTTTTTCAGCTTTTAGCGCAAATTTGTAGGCTTTTGTGAAGGCTTATTCTTTTTTTACCGGCTTTCAATAATAAATGAGCAGTCAGCACGTCTTCAACACTCAACATGATTAAATTGTTAAAATAATTTTAGCATCAAAATCTTTTTTTTTATCAACATGTTTCGTTGCGGCAATTCCCTTTCTAACAAAGCATAGTGAAAGGAACAAGTATGTCCAAACTGTCGCGCTTCTTCCTACACAGTCATGAGAAATCCGTACTGCCAAGTTCCGACTTTAATTTGAACACTCGAGAAGGCTTTACAAGAGACATTAAACAGGATTTGGCAGAAAATAAATGTTGATTAAAGGTAGTATGTCTGTGCAGAAACATAAACACGGTAATGTG
Organism: Stylophora pistillata; assembly: GCF_964205215.1. Lineage (NCBI taxonomy): Eukaryota > Metazoa > Cnidaria > Anthozoa > Scleractinia > Pocilloporidae > Stylophora > Stylophora pistillata. The sequence goes on along the minus strand of NC_142519.1, from coordinate 27,411,142 downwards.
ACGGTGTGTACGCAAACTTGCATGTTTCACGATTGAACAAATACGTAGAAAGCTGAACACTTTAAACAATAATCTATCTTTAGCACCCTTCAAATTTCGTTTCCTAAAAGCTTGTAAAACATTTCTTGGCTGCTTTATTGTCTGATAGGTAATCTGCACCATAATATGTCAGCGACTTTTACTTCAGTTGGACTATCAATAAGCATGATATTTTCTATCAAATTCTAGTTCTTTTGTGAAAAATCCCCGGCAAGTGTGCTAAAAGATCCGGCTGCTGCCGCCAACCGGCTGTTATATTGAACCCTGGATTACACCTTTACGGTACTCCTCGTTATGTTTACGCCTGGACGTTTCAAAGACCCCTCAAATTCAGTCTTCAAGTTGATCATAGCACCAATCTGAAACATTAGAAGTACATTTCAAAAAAATAAATGTCGGAACAGCCGTATAAGCTAATGATCTGATAAACTTTGCTGATAATGTGATTACTTCCCAAATGCTAAATTCAGCTTATGGTATAAGTAGCTCATTTTTCCGGATTGTCTTTATTTAGTGACGTAGTAGTGATATGGATATACTTAGATCTCTGCAGACAGTGTCCGAGCTCGATTTTTCGGTGGGAGACATTTTTATGTATTAATTTATTTAAATACATTTTCCCCCTTTTTTTGTAATGCTGTAGATTAACATTTTTTTTTAAGTCAAAGGCACATGTTTCCGTGGGAATTTCTATGTCAACAGCTTGTTCTGTCAATCACAAACTCTTCGTGATTTTCGCTGTTCCTCCTTATGTTTAGCGCATAAACCAATTTCGTCTTTAAGTTGATCATAGCACTAATCTGAAACATTCTAACATCGCAGCGATCGATGCGATCACAATAGCGCCAGGACTTCGGACTTCTTCGGAAGGATAGATCACGAGTTCAGAGCCGACTAATTATGACTAATTACGAAGAGTACACGCTAATTTGCATATCCCGAGGTGCCCACAATAACTCGTTTCGACGCTATTGCGTACCCGCGAGTTAAAGGACATCTTTGAGGTATTAAACCATCTCAGTAATTCAGAGAACGGAAAAAGAGGTAAATTTACTAAAACACTCAAGTCCATTAAAGCGCTTTTTTTTTCGCCGCGGGTAAGTGAAAGGAGTGAAAATGTTTACCTAAGCCTAAAAGTTTTAACGATATCTCGCTGTATGGTTCCGTGTATAAACAAATTTCCAAGATCTTACCGTCTAGCATGATTAAACTCTTCCGAGGTTGTTGATAGAATCTGACAAAAGCTTTGTTTAGGTTTAAATTTTCACATTTGAAAGCAAATATAGTGAGCACCTGTCACTTGTACTTGGTGCTTTTACGATAGATGTATTTGCTGTGTGAGAGATCCACCAGACTTCGTCATTTGCACACGAAAGACAACTAATTAAAACTTTTTGATCATCTCGTCTCACATTGATCACTAAGTTATCTATCAGCTAAATAAAATTTCCTTCATGCAATGTTGGGTAACGTCACTAAAAAAGAAAAGTTAGAAGAGTTTTTTTATCTCATTAGGATCTGAGTATTTCTATGATTTAGATTGTATTTCTGAGATTTAAAACATGTAGTTATCAAACTTGCGAAAATGGAAGACTACCAGGAATCAGTGTTCAATATTCACAGTTTTGTTAAATTCTGAAAAACAAAGCTTCATTTCCGCTGTCTACATTCAATCCCATTCATATTTACATAACTTTTATTTAGCGTCATCCTTAAGAAGTAAATGTCTTTTTCTTTTCATTGTTAAGCTCTGAAATTCGTCTTTAAGACATTTTACACTCTAGCTTTAAAAACCAGGTCTTAAGCTCTTGACACAAGCCTAAGAATTTTTAAAATGATAACCCTTCGAGAAAAAAAAATACAAAATCCTGAATAAAAAGATCGAGAAGGATTCAAAGGAGTCTCGATGTCCAGTCTTACATGCTCCATAAGCAGCAAAATGACATGTCTGCGCACGAAGTAGAGCATAAAAGTCTCGTGCCCAAGTTTTGGCGATTTCAGTCGCTCATTCTTCGGGAGCGTTCTTTTCAATTACACTTCCAGACGCCACAGCACTTCTACGTGTAGTTTGGTTCTGTCCCCTACATCGGCTGAAAGTTGCACGCAAAACAGCTTTCAGCGCCTCTCGGTACTGCGGTATTCTCCACGCATATACAAACGGATTTACAGCGCAGCTGACACACAACATCGATATTGACAGAGCTCTTGTTACTTTAAAGGCTGCTCTACTACACACATCGCCTTCTTCCTCGCGACACTGCTCTACCAAGTTAGTAACAATTAGGTAAGGCATAAGTGATATAAAGAGCACGATTATGATCACGATAATTGTCAAAACAATCCTTTTCTCCAATCGGATGTTCTGAACAAAAGAGCGCCTTCTCCCACCACTGTCCTGATGCAAGATCGTAACGTTTCTTGAATATCGACGAAATTCAATGTAAGTCGCTGTGTAGACAACGCAAAGTATAGCCAGTGGAGCTGTTGTTTGAAGATGAAGATCCACCGAGTGAAGTATTTCTTCTGATATACTTGTCGAGTGCGATGCTTCAAATAGTCCGCAAAAAAGCCATATTAAAATGTTACATATAACGACTCTTCTGACTGTCATAAGAGATCTATACCTCCAAATAAGCTTAACGGCCAGGAATCTATCCACTGATAACGCCACGACCGTAAAAATTGATATTTTCGTGCTAATATGAGAAGAAATCGTAGAAATCTTGAATAAGTTCGATATCTTACCTCCACATGGAAGGCACAGCATGTATGTTGCGTACAAAGGTTGCACGAAAGCTCCCCCAAGAAAATCACTTAACGAAAGGCTTGCAACGAAAAAAGTCGTGGGGCGCGCTCGGAAATAATTAAACGGATCTTTGAAAAGAGTCCAAAGAAGAACACTGTTTGTTGCGAATGAAATTAAACCTAACAATGCACTACACACTCCTGCCAAAAGCGCCACCGATGCTGTTGCATCAAAATGTCCTTGTTCATCAGTCACCGTCATTATTATTAACGATGGCGACTGCTCAAGCTTTTATGTAGAATTCTTGATTTGATGAGCAATATGCCTGAGTGTGGTCACATGAAAGGCAAATCGTTTTAAAGCTACGCTAGTATTTTGTAACCTGCGAAACCTTTCCTGAAAGATAAACTTGAATATCTGATTTGATCATGCAACACGAAAAAACAGTATTACCGATGAAATCTCTCCTATGTCCGGTGAAACAGGATAAATCCTTCTTGACTGTCCTTATTGTAACCATGTACATTAGTTACTTGGTAAGTATACGAATGGACGAGGGTCCAGTTACAACAATGGTTGGCCCTGACGTTGTCTTGATGAATAGGACATCATTTGCATTAATATTTGGACAGAATTGAGAAATTTGCGTGAATTATTCAAGAAAAAAGTCATTCAAAGTTGAATCATTTCCCTTATCGAGTCTCTCAGGAGCTAAGTCGATGAATACTGAATAATTTGCAAGTAGAAAGTATAAAAACAGCCAACATGGCAAGAGGAAATGAACACTAGAATATTTATCCTCAGGCATAGCTTAAAACAATAATGTTAATTATAGTCTTTGATTGAAAGGATCGCAAAACCCACGTAAACGAGCGCACTATAGTTGTATTTTTAACTGCTCTCCTCAAACACAATCTAAAAAAAAGATTTAGATACGCTTCTATAATATGCTTCTTTCTAAGGTGGTGCATTCTACAAGCTAAACCAAAAAGACCAATTTAACTGACATGCCCTTGTAAATATTTATGAAATCTTTGGTCATCTGTGCCAATGTTTTTTAACAAAACATTTTAATGCACGGTATGGTTAACCACCGAAAAAAGACACAAAAAAAAATGCCGAACCTTGTATGCTCCGCTCCAGACATCATTCTTAATTAATTGCGCAGAAAGTGAATCAATCGCAATGCTCTCCTCTTAAAATGAAATAGAAAAAAGTAAATAATAAGTTTGATTGAGTGTTTTTTATTTGGTGCGATTCCTTTGAAACTATCAACTTTCTAGGGTGTAAACTACGGAAATCCCCTTTAAGTCGTCTTCATTCGCATTTCATTCTTGTCTTTTGTTTGCTAAATACAAGATCATCTCTGGATTAGTTTCCTTATATTGGGTCATCACAAAATGACTCGAAAGTGATCTCCAATAACAAACCATGCCGCAAAATGTAAAGCTCACAACAGGAGCCTATTAGCATATAAAATATCCGACATAATACTTTTAGTCTTTCCATTGATCGAGCTAAAAATTGCTGAAAAACTGGAATCATCAATCAAAAATATGAAAACTATTCAATCGATTATGGAAGGAGAAAGGTAAATATAGCTTTCAAAATAACTTTTGACAGGCTTCCGTTTGCCGATTAAGTCTTTTTCCCTTGCCTATCAGTTGAATGTTTCATGTAAATTGAAACATTTGTATCAAATTCCTATTTCTATGCATATCACTTTTCGCCTCTGACAGTTCGTAATTAGAGACATTATGTACTTTGAAAGTTATTTTTCCTGCACTCTATGCTGTTCAAAACTCCCTCCTTAGTAGGGATTACTCTAGCAGTTACTGACTCGTACCGGCTTCGATTTTGAGCCAGCTTCATGAACATACACAGGATATGTAAACCATAACAATTTTGAATACTGAAGAGAACTTGAAATGCAATACTATTATTTTCTATTTTTGGCAGGAAGTGATTGTGCCTTTCATTATTTTATTAAAGCTGGATCTCCGCTAGCGACATAACAATCATGATGATAATTACATGGGCTGTGTATGTTGCTTATTAAATGTGGTGGGGACACCGAGACATACTGGGGCGGATCCAAAAATTTTTAATTGGGAAGGTCCAAACTCTGGTTCAGAAAGGACTGTTGGACTCTTTCGAGGCAAATTACTTCTCCCCCACACCCCTTCCACCAGTCACGGGTGCACGTTATAATTCCTGGTCGCTTGCCGTTTGCTTGGATTCATTAAAAAGATCAGCTAGTTAAAAAGTGATATACGATCCTATCGATGTAAGAATTTCAATTTCAAAGTTGTAAGCATCAGGTCTGTTAGGGGGGGGGTCCGGACCCCCCGGACCCTCCCCCTGGATCCGCTACTGACATATATCACAAAATGATCATACTCTTAGGAAAATATCCGAACATTTTTTTTATGACTATGATCACACGGTTAATATTGCTTATTGAAGCGTGTTCCTGATTATGATCATCATGGCGCGAGTGAAACTAAAGCGTTGTACTGCTAACCAATGTTTGCTTTGATGTTCTTAAGACGACTTAAATTACAAAATAGAGTTCAAAATTCATGCAAAATGGGGGTTTCGGAAAAATAAGCTTTCCGTTGTTTTCAGACTTCTTAGCGAACCGCCTGGTCGTTGGAAAAAACGAAGATAGCAACCAGCTTTCGTGTACTTTAAGATCTCCGAACTTTTTATGTTCTTAAGTATTAAGAAATGATCCTCGTTCGCTGTACCCTACCCAGCCATGATTATTTCTAACGCCATTAAACACAGGAAGCCAGTTTCTAGCGGTCAAATAAAAATGTAAATGTTATTGTAACTATATCGTCTTAAACAGGCTGACTCAGTCAAATGCTGGTATCATTTCATACGGGAATTGCAAGGACATGAAAATTCAAGTTAAGGATTTTTCCGTCTTAATACGTGGAAAGAAAGTGCGATGAAACGAGCACCGTGACTTTTGAAGCTGCGAACACTCAAGCTTGTATCGTTTCTAGTTGGTGCCGCAGTGTCTCTTATCGGTACAGCCTCTTTCTTTAAGACTCTCGCCATCTTAAAACCCTCTATCTCTACCGTTCTATGGTAGCAATCGTCTTCAAAATGTGCTGAGCATAGCGAAGTGTCCTTGCTTGCAGGACGAAAGTCACGTCGGTGCCTTTGAACAAACTTTTTCCACTTTTCACAAACATTTGAATCAATTGGAAACTTGGTGCATTGTAACACCAAGAGTGTAAGAACTATTTTTACAACTTGGTTTATTTGGAGCTCCAGCAAGACGATATCTTCCTCCTTTTAGCTTCGTTCTCTTACTCTATGTTGTGTTTTCCGCCATGATGCTTTGAATTCCAGAAAGCTGTGGTACACAAGATGACGTCACGAGGCCTGTTTTAGCCGCGCGAATTGAATACCACTTTTTACTAAGAAAATTGTCAAATTCAGAGAGCTATAAAATCTTCAATTTTTATTCTTTGTGGATGAAATTTTTTCTTATTGCTTTTTAAGACTTTTAGTTTTTATTTAAGTTAAAACACCGTTAGTGCCATAGGCACTTTAATAAAATAAGCCCTAAACTACTATTAATGAACAAGACAGAATTTCTCCTTACAATATCAAAACAATATCAAGCAGACGAGTGATGAGTATACAATTTTTGAATTAAACTTTGAATCACAAATTTTAAATTACAAGGTTTGAAAGGGAAATTTGCAGGTGCCCCAAAGATGTGTTACGTTTATCACTATGGATGCTAATGCCTCTCCTAATTTCTAAAGTTTCAAACCCGTGATATCTTCACCTAACGGATCTTCACATGTCAAAACAAAGGGCGCTTCTGGCCAACTCTTGACTAACGTATTAAAGAGATATATACTTAGGCGTCAAAAAGCGATAGAAAGTAGAACCATTGCAAGTATAAAAATCATAGTACTTGAGTGTGTGATGGTTCATTTTTTTGCTGGGTATGTGCAGCTGGCTTCTCTATCAGCATCACATTTTAAATCTGAGTATGATCGAACTCCGCCGTTTGGTTATAGAGGGGGGTGGATGAATTCAGAAAAAAATATCCTGCAAAAATAAGCTCGAAACGGAATCTTGTGCGAAGTAAGTAGCCTTTCCATCCAAAAATAGGGAAACAAAATTTCACCAAAGAAGCTGACTTGAAAAAAATACATATTGCTCACCAGGGTTCAAAATAGTTTTTCAGCTCTTAGCGAAAATTTGTAGGCTTTTTTCAAGGCCTATTCTTTTTTACCGACTGTCGATAATTAATGAAAAGTCAGTACGTCTTCAACACTCAACATGACTAAATTGTTAAAATAGTTTCAGCATCAAAATCTTTATTTTTATCAACATGTTTCGTTGTGGCAATTCCCTTTCTAACAAAAGAGTAATGAACGGAACAACTTTGTCCAAACTGTCGCACTTCTTTATACACAGTCACGGGAAATCCGTACTGCCAAGTTCCAACTTTAATTTGAACACTCGAGAAGGCTTTACAAACGACATTTAACAGGATTTTTCGGAAAATAAATGTTGATTAAAGGTAATATGTATGTGCAGAAACATAAACACGGTAATGTGGCGGTGTGTGCGCAAACTTGCACGTTTCACAATTGAACAAATGCGTAGAAAGCTGAACACTTTAAACAAAAATACTATCTTTAGTACGCTTCAAATTTCGTTTCCTAAAAGCTTGTCAAACATTTCTTGACTGCTCTATTGTCTGATATGTAACGTTCACCATAACATGACAGCGCCTTTTACTTCAGTTGGACTATGAATAAGCGGAATATTTTCTATAAAAATTCTAGTTCTTTGGTGAAAAATCCCCGGCAAGTGTGCTAAAAGATCCGGCTGCTGCCGCCAACCGGCTGTTATTTTGAACCCTGGCCCAGACCTTTACGGTGCTCCTCGTTATCTTTGCGCCTGGACGTTTCAAAGACCCCTCAAATTCAGTCTTCAAGTTGATCATAGCACCAATATGAAACATTCGAATTGCATTTAGATTTAGTAAATGTCGAAACAGCCGTATAAGCTAATGATCTGATAAACTTTGCTGACAATGTGATTACTTCCCAAATGCCAAGTTCAGGTTATGGTATAAGAAGCTTATTTTTCCGAATTGTCTTTCAGTTAGTGCCGTAGTAGTGATATGGATATACTTAGATCTCTGCAGACAGGGTGTCCGAGTTCAATTTATTTTGGTGGGAGACATTTTTATATTTTGATTTATTTTATCGAATACATCTACCCGCCCTTTTTCTTTTCTAATGCTGTAGATTAACAAACTCCAAGGTCTTACCATCTGGCGTAATTAAACCCTTCCGTAGTTGTTGATAAAATCTGAAAACAGCTTAGTTACGCTTTAATTTTTCACGTTTGAAGGCAATTATAGTGAAAGCCTGTCACTTGTACTTGGCGCTTTTACAATGGATGCATTTGCTGTGTAGGAGATTAACCAGACTTGGTCATTTTCTCACGAAAGACAAGTAATTAAAACTTTTTGATCATCTTGTCTCACGCTGATCACTGAGTATCTATCAGGAAATACAATTTCCTCCATGCACTGTTGAGTAGGGTCGCTAAAAAAAAAGGTTGAAAAGGTTTTGATCTCAGTAGAATCTTAAGTATTTTTAAGATTTAGATCGTATCGTATTTCTGAGATTCAAATCGTGTAATTATCAGTCTTTCGAAAATGGAAGAGCACCTCCACCTGGAAAGAATATTCATTATTTACAGATTTGTCAATTTCTGAAAGACAAAGCTTTATTTCCGCTGTCTACATTCAATCGCATTCAAATTTACATAGATTTTGTATGGCGTCATCCCAAAAAGTAATGTAAAATGCGGATTAGTGAAAGGTGTTTCTCTTTTCATCGTTAAGCTTTGAAATTCGTCTTTAAGGCACTTTACTCTCAAGCTTTAAAAGCCAGGTCTTGACCTCTTGAAACAAACCTTAGAATTTTTAAAATGATAACCTTTTAAGAAAAAAAAATCCTGAATAGAAAGATAAATTGAAGGAGGATTGAATGGAGTCTCGATGTCTAGTCTTACATGCTCCATAAGCAGCAAAATGACCTGTTTGCAAACGAATTATAGCATTAAAGTCTCGTGCCCAAGTCTTGGCGATTTCAGTCGCTCATTCTTTGGTTGAATCTGATCCCCTGCGGGAGTGTTCTGTTCAGTTACACTTCCAGACGCCAGAGCACTTCTACAGGCAGTTCAGTTCCGTCGCCTACATCGGCTGAAAGTTGCATTCCAAACAGCTTTTAGCGCCTGTCTGTACTGCGGTATTCTCCACGCGTATAGAAACGGGTTTACAGCGCAGCTGACGCACAACATCGATATTGACAAAGCTCTTGTTACTTCAAAAGCTAGCTCGCTACAAACATTGCTTTTTTCCTCGACACACTCCTCTCCCAGATTAGTAACAATTAGGTAAGGCATAAGTGATATGAAGAGCACGACTATGACCAGGATAATAGTCAAAACGATCCTTTTCTCCGATCGGATGTTCCGAACAAAAAAGCGCCTTCTCCCACCACTGTCCTGATTGAAGATCGTAGCGTTTCTTGAATATCGGCGAAATTCAATGTAAGTCGCTGTGTAGACAACACAAAGTATAGCCAGTGGAGCTGTCGTTTGAAGATGAAGATCCACCAAGTGGAGTATTTCTTTTGATATACTTGTCCAGTGCGATGCTTCAAATAGTCCGCAAAAAAGCCATATTAAAATATTACACATAACGACTCTTCTGACTGTTATAAGCGATTTATACCTCAAAGCAAGCTTAATAGCAAGAAATCTATCCACTGATAACGCCACGACCGTAAAAATTGATATTTTTGTGCAAGTATCAGATGAAATCCTAGAAATCTTGAATAGGTTCGGTATCTTAACTCCACATGGAAGGCAAAGCATGTATGTTGCGTACAAAGGTTGCACGAAAGCTCCCCCAAGAAAATCACTTAACGAAAGGCTTGCAACGAAAAAGGTCGTAGGGCGCGCTCGGAAATAATTATACGGATCTTTGAAAAGAGTCCAAAGAAGAACACTCTTTGTTGCGAATGAAAGTAAACCTAACAATGCGCTACACACTCCTGTCAAAAGTGCCACTGGTGCTGTTGCGTCAAAATGTCCTTGTTCATCACTCTCGATCATTATTAACACCGATGGCGACTGCTCACGCTTTTATGTAGAAACTCTTGATTTGATGATCAATGTGGCTGAGGTTAACTAAAGAACAGCGTAGTCACATGAAAGGCAAATGGTTTTGAAGCTACGCTAGCATTTTGTAACCTGCGACACCTTTCCTGAAAGATAAACTTCAATATCTAATTTGTTCATGCAACACCAACAAATAGCATTACCGATAAAATCTCTCCCACGTCTGGTGAAACAGGATAAATCCTTCTTGACTGTCTTTATTGTAACCCATGTACATTAGTTACTTGGTAAGTATACGAATGGACGAGGGTCCAATTACAACAACGGTCGGGCATGACGTTACGCTTGATGAATATGACATGGTTTGCATTAAATGTTTGGACAAATTCCGTTCCCAAGATAAGAATAGACAGTCATTGAGAAACTTGCGCTGAATTACTCAAGAAAAATCTCAGTTAAAGTTGAATCATTTCACTTAAGGGCAGTAATCACTAAAGCTCCCTTGACCTATCCAGTCTCTCAGTAGCTAAGTCGATGAATACTGAATGATTTCTAAGGAAAAAATATCAAAGCACCCGAGATAGTAAAAGGAAATGAACACTAGAATATTCATCCTCAGGCATAGCTAAAAAAACGGTTATTATAATCTTTGATTGAAAGCATCACTAAACCCACGTAAACAAGCGCACTTTAGTTGTATTTCCAACTGCTATCCTCAAGCACAATCCAAAAAAGATTTCGATACGCGTCTACAATATGCTTCTTTCTAAGCTGGTGTATTCTAGAAGCTGAACCAAAAAGGTCAATTTACCTGACATACCCTTTTAAATGTTTATGAAATTTTTGGTCATGTGTGCCAATATTTTTTAAACAAAGCATTTTAAAGGACGGTGAGGCACCGAAAAAGACACAACATAAAAAAAATGCCAACCCTTGTATTTTCCGCTCATAACATCATTCTTAATCAATTACGCAGTAAGTGAATCAATCGAAATGCTCTCATTTTAAAATGGAATAGAGAAGAGTCAATAATAGGTTTGATTGAGTGCTATTCTTTTAGTGCGATTTCTATGATAATCGCTTCCTAAGCTGCGGAAATCTCCTTGAAGTCGTTTTCATTCGCATTTCATTCATGTCTTTTGTTTGCTAAATGCAAGATCATTTCTGGATTAGTTTATTTATTTTCGGTCATCAAAAAATCGCTCGAAATTGATCTCCAACAGCAGACTATGCCCCCTATTAGCATAGAAAAAATTCGGCATAACACTTTTAGTCTTTCCATCGATCGAGCTAAAAATTGCTGAAAAACTGGAATCATCGATCAAAAATATGAATACCATTCAATCGATTATGGAAGGAGGAAAATAGATATAGCTTTCAAAATAACTTTTGACGGGCTTCTGTTTGCCAATTAAGTCTTTTTCCCTTACTTGTCAGTTGAAGGTTTCATGTAGATTAAAACCTCTGTATCAAATTCTTATTTCTTTTCCAATCACTTTTTGCTTCCGAGAGTTCGTAATTAGAGGCGTTATGTAGTTTGAAGGTTTCTTTTCCTGCCCTTTATGCTATTCAAAACTCCCTCCTACTCTTGCAATTAGTGACTCGTACCGGCTTCGATTTTGAGCCAGCTTTATGAACATACACATGATATGTAAACCATAACAATTTTAAATACTAAAGACAACATGAAATGCAATACTATTACTTTTATTTTTCGCATGAAGTGATTAACTGACATTTCAATCCTGGTTATTGCACCTTTCGTTATTTTATTAAAACTGGATCTCCCCTATCGACATAACAATCATGATGATAACTATACGGGGTGTGTACGTTGCTTATTAAATGTGATGGGAACGCCGGGACATGTATTACAAAACGATCAAAGTGTTAGGAAAAAAGCCTAACATTTTTTTTAAGACTATGATCACATGTTTAATATTGCTTATCGAACCGTGTTCCTGATTATGATCATCGTTACTAGATTAAAACTAAAGCGTAGTACTGCTAAGTAGTGTTTGCTCTGCTGTTCTTAGGACGATTTAAATTACAAAATAGAGTTCAAAATTCATGCAAAATGGGGGTTTCACAAAAGTAAGCTTTCCGTTGTTTTCAGACATTTTAGCGAACTGCCTGGTCAATGGAAAAAACGAAGATAAAACCAGCTTTCGTGTACTTTAAGATCTCCGAACTTTTCATGTTCTTCATTTTAAGAAATGATCCTCGTTCGCCTGTTGTTCGCTGCTACATAGCCATGATTATTTCAAACGCCATTAAACACAGACAGTCGGTTACTAGCGGTCAAATAAAAATATAAATGTTATTGTAACTATATCGTCTTAAACAGGCTGACTCAGTCAAATGCTGGTTCATTATACGGGAATTACGAGGACATGAAAATTCAAGTTAAGGATTTTTCCGTCTTAATACATGGAAAGAAAGTGCGATAAAACGAGCACCGTGATTTTTAAAGCCTTAATAAAATAAGCCCTAAACTAATAATAATAATAATAATAATATTAAAATTTATAGTGCGCAAATTCCATAAAATGTTCAAATGCGCATTACAAGATTAAAAATTACCATTAAAATAGACTTACAATAATTTTAAGAAACAATTAAAAGTAAACTTAGAATGGCTAAAAAAGCTATAAAAATGCACTACGAAAAAGGTGAGTCTTAAGTTTAGCTTTAAAAATATTTACTGTTCCTGCGCTCCTAATATCCAGCGGTAGTTCGTTCCATAGTTTCGGAGCAGCACAGGTAAAGGAACGGTCCCCCAGTGTAGCTTTCGATTTAAATGATGGATGGCTAAGTAAAAGCTTATCGCTGGAATTTCTTAAATTATATTTGGAGGGGGGTCTAAGGGAAATAAGAGAGGATAGATAAGAAGGGGCTAAAAAATTAAGAATCTTAAAAGTAATTAACAATATTTTAAACTCAATTCTATATCTAATTGGTAACCAGTGTAACTTAAAAATTAAGGGCGTAATATGACAAAATTTCTGTTCTTTAAGAATCAGTCTGGCACAAGCATTCTGTACTTGTTGCAGCTTATTCAACAAGCAGTCCGGTAGTCCATATAATAGGCCATTACAATAGTCCAGGCGGCTCGTTATGAATGCATGGACAAGAGTTTCAGTTGACTGCTGTGAAAGGTACTTTCTGATCCGACGAATATTATAAATGTAGTAAAATGAAGAGGCACAAATTTTCGTGATGTGTGTTGCCATGGAGAGCCTTGAATCAAACCAGGAACCAAGATTTCTCGCAATTGGCACGGGGTGTATGTCTGAGTCGCCCACACGTATACTGATATTGTCGAGCTTTCCCAGCTGTTGTGATGTGCCAATGATAAGGAATTCAGTCTTGTCGTCATTTAATTTAAGATCATTATTCAACATCCAAAGACGAATGTCTCTGATGCAGTCCTCCATACTCCTCACTACAGCAAGTTGTTCAGCTCTGTCGTTGGGACTAAATGAGATGTAAACTTGTGAGTCATCAGCGTAACAATGAATCGTGGGCAAATGATATTCAATGATCTCAAAAAGCTTGCTCGTATACAACGAAAACAATAACGGACCCAGACAGGAACCTTGAGGCACACCGCATTCTAATTTAAAAGGTTCCGATAGCGAATCGTTAATCATGATCCGTTGAGTTCTACCAGACAAATAGGACGTAAACCAGGAGAGGGCTTTCCCCTGTATACCAAATGATGACTCAAGTCGACGTAGCATGGTGTCGTGATCAACTGTGTCGAAGGCAGCACTTAAATCGAGCAGAATAAGCAGAGTAACACGTTGACTGTTCATGTTAAGGAGAATGTCATTCGTAACCTTAAGGAGTGCAGTTTCTGTGCTGTGGTTCTGTCGATAGGCGGATTGAAACACTGGGAACAGATTGTTGCCATTCAGATAATGCTGTAGCTGCTTGGCAACAACAGTCTCAACCAGCTTTGAGATAAATGCCAAATTACTCACGGGTCTGTAGTTCTTAAAAACAAGAGGTAATCCATCCTTCTTCAGCAGCGGCCGTACTAGAGCACTTTTCCAGATGCGTGGAAAATAACCAGAATCAAGCGAAAGATTTATTATTTTCGTGATCGGAGGTAGTAGCACATCGGCGAAGTCAGTAAGAAGCTTGGTTGGAATAGGATCAAGAAGACAAGATTTCTTTGATGAAGCTTTGATTAAATCAAACACCTCTGATTCGGACAGGAGAGTAAATTCTGAAAAACAGGAAGCAGTCACAGTACTGGCAGCGTCAATGGTGACAGGAAGGCGGCTCTGGTTTGCAATAGCAGACTTGATATCAGCAATTTTTTGAGCAAAGAATTTTCCAAAATCATTAGCCAACTGATAATCATTAGTCGACAGTGGGAGGCCAGGACCATTTGATAAATTCAGCAGGGACTTACTTGCTCTAAATAACCTTCTCTGGTCCGTGCTGTTCTCAGTTATGAAGTTTGTATAGTATGCACTACGAGCCTCGTTACTCAAAAACGTCACTCGATTTCTCATTGCGCGGTAGGATAGTAAATCGATGTGTGCTTTAGAAGCCCTCCATTTCCTTTCAGCTTTCCTCCGTTGACGTTTAGCCGATATAATTTCATGATTCATCCATGGAACACGAGTTCTAATAGTAACATTCTTTTGCTTAACAGGAGCGTGCCGATCCAGCAGGGAACGCAATGTGTTGTTGAATAAGGCGGCAAGCTCGTCAGGATCTTCAGTATCCGTTTGAAGAAGCTCGCTGTTACAGATTTCATCCGCAAAAGCAGACTTATCAATTGATCGCAGCTTCCTAAATGAGACACGCCCAACTTTGAGAGGTGGTCGAGGTGTTTTCAATTTGAAAAGTAACGCTAGATGATCCGAAAATAGAATGTCAGGCGATGGTCGACCGCTAATAAGGTTGTCTGACGTTCGAGTAATTACCAGATCTAGTGTATGACCAAGTTCATGCGTTGGTTCTGTCACATGTTGAGTTAAAGACATTGACTCCAATAAATCCAAAAAGCGACAAGCAGCTGAATCATTGTGATCATCAACATGGATGTTAAAATCGCCAGTTAAACACAGGACGTCGTTAGATAGGATAACAGATTCAAGGTACTCTGAAAATTCGTCAATAAAGCTGTTTACAGTCACAGGATGATTAACAGAGTACGGCGGTCGATAGATGATTGCCAGTCGAAAGCGTAGGGAGCCAGTGCAGACAAGGTATTCAGAAGATTCAAAGGAAATCCTTGAAACAGTTTCGAGCTTGGAAACATTGATGTTATCTCTGAACAAGAGGGCCGTACCTCCACCTCTACGATCACCCCTAGGGCAGTGTAACAGTTTATAGCCAGCAGGAGTTATCTCGTAGCACACAGCGGAGTCGTTGTCTGATAACCAAGTTTCAGTTATTGCAACTAGGTCAGCTTTGCATTCGTCGACATAATCAACAAACAGTGCAGATTTGTTTGAAATAGAACGAGCATTTAACGTGCACATGGTCAGCTGAGTGTTCGATGTACTCAAATGGAGATCAGATACGCGGTTTACCTGCACAACGTTGGAGCGGTGGCTATGATGATGGCTTCGATGTTTAACTGCTCGACGATTTGTTGTAAAAGACGTAATTGGTGGACCAGGGTTCGGGCTGATGTCGCCACTAGTTGTTAAGCGAAGACTCGTTAGGTTAAAGGAAGAAACAGAGTTCGGAGTATGAGATATCCGAGCAGTGAAGTAGCGATGTGATCTTGTTGAAGATGAAAATCCAAGATGGCGGAACAAACGCATCGACGACGAGCAACTTGCACGGTATAAATCCACTTCATTAGTGGTCTTTGTAACTCCAGAATCATCAAGGGCATAAGATGGACAGAAAATGAGCGTATTTAGATAAATTAAAGAGCGACTTAAACAACAGAACAGATATAGATAAGTGGCTATGGCGGAGCCGAGAAAATTACGACTGACCGCCATTGCGCCGCTGACCACTCTCTATGAATGAACTCTCTCCACTACTATGAATGAATAAGACAGAATTTCTCCTTACAATATGAGTACAACTTCAAGCAGACGAGTGATGAGTATACAATTTTTGAATCACAAATTTTAAATTACAAGGTTTGAAAGGGAAATTCGCAGATGCCCAAAGATGTGTTACGTTTATCACTATGGATGCTAATGCCTATCGTAATTTCTACAGTTTTGAACCCGTGATACCTTCACCTCACGGATCTTCACATGTCAAATTAAAGGGTGCCTCTGGCCAACTCTTGGCTAACGTATTTAAGAGATATATACTTCTAAAGTTGCTACCAACAAACTTAGAACCATTGCAAGAATAAAAATCATAGTACTTGAGTATGTGATGGGTCATTCTTTTGCTGGGTATGTGCGGCTGCTTTCTCTGTCAGCATCACATTTTAAATCTGAGTATGATCGAACTACGCTGTTTGGTTCTGGACAGGGGCTGGATGAATTCAGAAAAAAATATCCTGCAAAAAGAAGCTCGAAACTAAATGTTGTGCAGAATAAGAAGACTTCCCACACAAAAATAGGGAAACAAAATTTGATCGAAGCTGGCTTGAAAAAATACATATTGCTCAACAGGGTTCAAAATAGTTTTTCAGCTTTTAGCGCAAATTTGTAGGCTTTTGTAACGGCTTATTCTTTTTTTACCGGCTTTCAATAATAAATGAGCAGTCAGCACGTCTTCAACACTCAACATGATTAAATTGTTAAAATAATTTCACCATCAAAATTTTTATTTTCATCAACATGTTTCGTTGCGGCAATTCCCTTTCTAACAAAGCATAGTGAAAGGAACAAGTATGTCCAAACTATCGCGCTTCTTCCTACACAGTCATGAGAAATCCATACTGCCAAGTTCCGACTTTAATTTGAACACTCGAGAAGGCTTTACAAGAGACATTAAACAGGATTTGGCAGAAAATAAATGTTGATTAAAGGTAGTATGTCTGTGCAGAAACATAAACACGGTAATGTGACGGTGTGTACGCAAACTTGCATGTTTCACGATTGAACAAATATGTAGAAAGCTGAACACTTTAAACAATAATCTATCTTTAGCACCCTTCAAATTTCGTTTCCTAAAAGCTTGTAAAACTTTTCTTGGCTGCTTTATTGTCTGATATGTAATCTTCACCATAATATGTCAGCGACTTTTACTTCAGTTGGACTATCAATAAGCATGATATTTTCTACCAAATTCTAGTTCTTTTGTGAAAAATCCCCGGCAAGTTTTTTATGTTTAAGGTGGACGGCCGGGCCCCGATGAAGGGAGGTGCAATCCCGCCGACCTACATGTCTAATCCCAACCCATTGGCTGGCGTGCAATGCCTTAGGGATGGGGACCACCATAAACGAGGGTCACCAGACGCCAAACTCGCTGGGGAATCGAACCCCACCTCAGTTAAAAGTTACACACTCACTCCCAGAAATTAAACACACCCGCTCACTACTTGTGCTAAAAGATCCGGCTGCTGCCGCCAACCGGCTGTTATATTGAACCCTGGATTACACCTTTACGGTACTCCTCTTTATGTTTACGCCTGGACGTTTCAAAGACCCCTCAAATTCAGTCTTCAAGTCGGATCATAGCACGAATCTGAAACATTAGAAATACATTTCAATTTAATAAATGTCGGAACAGCCGTATAAGCTAATGATCTGATAAACTTTGCTGATAATGTGATTACTTCCCAAATGCTAAATTCAGCTTATGGTATAAGTAGCTCATTTTTCCGGATTGTCTTTATTTAGTGACGTAGTAGTGATATGGATATACTTAGATCTCTGTAGATAGTGTCCGAGCTCGATTTTTTGGTGGGAGACATTTTTATGTATTAATTTATTTAATTAAATACATTTTCCCCCTTTTTTTGTAATGCTGTAGATTAACTTTTTTTTTTGAAGTCAAAGGCACATGTTTCCGTGGGAATTTCTATGTCAACAGCTTGTTCTGTCAATCACAAACTCTTCGTGATTTTCGCTGTTTCTCCTTATGTTTAGCACATAAACCAATTTCGTCTTTAAGTTGATCATAGCACTAATCTGAAACGTTCTAACATCGCAGCGATCGATGCAATCACAATAGCGCCAGGACTTCGGATTTCTTCGGAAGGATAGATCACGAGTTCCGAGCCGACTAATTATGACTAATTACGAAGAGTACACGCTCATTTGCATATCCCGAAGTGCCCACAGTAACTCGTTTCCACGCTATTGCGTACCCACGAGTTAAAGGACATCTTTGAGGTATTAAACCTCTCACTAATTCAGAGAACGGAAAAAGAGGTAAATTTACTAAAACACTCAAGTCCATTATAGCGCTTTTTTTTCGCCGCGGGTAAGTGAAAGGAGTAAAAATGTTTACCTAAACCTAAAAGTTTTAACGATATCTCGCCGTATGGTTCCGTGTATAAACAAATTTCCAAGATCTTACCGTCTAGCATGATTAAACCCTTCCGCAGTTGTTAATAGAATCTGACAAAAGCTTTGTTAAGAATAAATTTTTCACATTTGAAAGCAAATATAGTGAGCACCTGTCACTTGTACTTGGTGCTTTTACGATAGATGTATTTGCTGTGTGAGAGATCCACCAGACTTCGTCATTTGCACACGAAAGACAACTAATAAAAACTTTTTGATCATATCGTCTCACGTTGATCACTGAGTTATCTATCAGCTAAATACAATTTCCTTCATGCAATGTTGGGTAACGTCACTAAAAAAGAAAAGTTAGAAGAGTTTTTTTTATCTCATTAGGATCTGAGTATTTCTATGATTTAGATTGTATTTCTGAGATTTAAAACATGTAGTTATCAAACTTGCGAAAATGGAAGACTACCAGGAATCAGTGTTCAATATTCACAGTTTTGTTAAATTCTGAAAAACAAAGCTTCATTTCCGCTGTCTACATTCGATCCCATTCATATTTACATAACTTTATTTAGCGTCATCCTTAAAAAGTAAATGTCTTTTTCTTTTCATTGTTAAGCTCTGAAATTCGTCTTTAAGACATTTTACACTCCAGCTTTAAAAACCAGGTCTTAAGCTCTTCACACAAGCCTAAGAATTTTTAAAATGATAACCCTTCGAGAAAAAAAAATACAAAATCCTGAATAAAAAGATCGAGAAGGATTCAAAGGAATCTCGATGTCTAGTCTTACATGCTCCATAAGCAGCAAAATGACATGTTTGCGCACGAAGTAGAGCATTAAAGTATCGTGCCCAAGTTTTGGCGATTTCAGTCGCTCATTCTTCGGGAGCGTTCTGTTCAATTACACTTCCAGACGCCAGAGCACTTCTACGTGTAGTTTGGTTCTGTCGCCTACATCGGCTGAAAGTTGCACGCCAAACAGCTTTCAGCGCCTCTCGGTACTGCGGTATTCTCCACGCATATACAAACGGATTTACAGCGCAGCTGACACACAACATCGATATTGACAGAGCTCTTGTTACTTTAAAGGCTGCTCTACTACACACATCGCTTTCTTCCTCGCGACACTGCTCTACCAAGTTAGTAACAATTAGGTAAGGCATAAGTGATATAAAGAGCACGATTATGATCACGATAATGGTCAAAACAATCCTTTTCTCCAATCGGATGTTCTGAACAAAAGAGCGCCTTCTCACACCACTGTCCTGATGCAAGATCGTAACGTTTCTTGAATGTCGACGAAATTCAATGTAAGTCGCTGTGTAGACAACGCAAAGTATAGCCAGTGGAGCTGTTGTTTGAAGATGAAGATCCACCGAGTGAAGTATTTCTTCTGATATACTTGTCGAGTGCGATGCTTCAAATAGTCCGCAAAAAAGCCATATTAAAATATTACATATAACGACTCTTCTGACTGTCATAAGCGATCTATACCTCCAAATAAGCTTAACGGCCAGGAATCTATCCACTGATAACGCGACGACCGTAAAAATTGATATTTTGGTGCTAATATGAGAAGAAATCATACAAATCTTGAATAAGTTCGATATCTTACCTCCACATGGAAGGCACAGCATGTATGTTGCGTACAAAGGTTGCACGAAAGCTCCCCCAAGAAAATCACTTAACGAAAGGCTTGCAACGAAAAAAGTCGTGGGGCGCGCTCGGAAATAATTAAACGGATCTTTGAAAAGAGTCCAAAGAAGAACACTGTTTGTTGCGAATGAAACTAACCCTAACAATGCACTACACACTCCTGCCAAAATCGCCACTGATGCTGTTGCATGAAAATGTCCTTGTTCATCAGTCACGGTCATTATTATCAACGATGGCGACTGCTCAAGCTTTTATGTAGAATTCTTGATTTGATGAACAATATGCCTGTGTGGTCACATGAAAGGCAAATCGTTTTAAAGCTACGCTAGTATTTTGAAACTTGCGACACCTTTCCTGAAAGATAAACTTGAATATCTGATTTGATCATGCAACACCGAAAAACAGCATTACCGATGAAATCTCTCCTATGTCCGGTGAAACAGGATAAATCCTTCTTGACTGTCCTTATTGTAACCATGTACATTAGTTACTTGGTAAGTATACGAATGGGCGAGGGTCCAGTTACAACAATGGTTGGCCCTGACGTTGTCTTGATGAATATGACATCATTTGCATTAATATTTGGACAAAATTGAGAAATTTGCGTGAATTATTCAAGAAAAAAGTCATTCAAAGTTGAATCATTTCCCTTATCGAGTCTCTCAGGAGCTAAGTCGATGAATACTGAATAATTTGCAAGTAGAAAGTATAAAAACAGCCAACATGGCAAGAGGAAATGAACACTAGAATATTTAACTACAGGCATAGCTTAAAACAATAATGTTAATTATAATCTTTGATTGAAAGGATCGCAAAACCCACGTAAACGAACGCACAACAGTTGTATTTTTTACTGCTCTCCTCAAACACAATCTAAAAAAGATTTAGATACGCTTCTATAATATGCTTCTTTCTAAGGTGGTGCATTGTACAAGCTAAACCAAAAAGACCAATTTAACTGACATGCCCTTGTAAATATTTATGAAATCTTTGGTCATCTGTGCCAATGTTTTTTAACAAAACATTTTAATGGACGGTGTGGTTAACCACCGAAAAAAGACACATAAAAAAATGCCGACATCATTCTTAATTCATTGCGCAGAAAGTGAGTCAATCGCAATGCTCTCATCTTAAAATGAAATAGAAAAAAGTAAATAATAAGTTTGATTGAGTGTTTTTTATTTGGTGCGATTCCTTTGATAATATCAACTTTTTAGGCTGTAAACTGCGGAAATCCCATTTAAGTCGTCTTCATTCGCATTTCATTCTTGTATTTTGTTTGCTAAATACAAGATCATCTCTGGATTAGTTTCCTTATATTGGGTCATCACAAAATGACTCGAAAGTGATCTCCAATAACAAACCATGCCGCAAAATGTAAAGCTCACAACAGGCGCCTATTAGCATATAAAATATCCGACATAATACTTTTAGTCTTTCCATTGATCGAGCTAAAAATTGCTGAAAAATTGGAATCATCAATCAAAAATATGAAAACTATTCAATCGATTATGGAAGGAGAAAAGTAAATATAGCTTTCAAAATAACTTTTGACAGGCTTCCGTTTGCCGATTAAGTCTTTTTCCCTTGCCTATCAGTTGAATGTTTCATGTAAATTGAAACCTTTGTATCAAATTCCTATTTCTATGCATATCACTTTTCGCCTCTGACAGTTCGTAATTAGAGACATTATGTACTTTGAAAGTTCTTTTTCCTGCACTCTATGCTGTTCAGAACTCCCTCCTTAGTAGGGATTACTCTAGCAGTTAGTGACTCGTACCGGCTTCGATTTTGAGCCAGCTTCATGAACATCCACATGATATGTAAACCATAACAATTTTGAATACTGAAGAGAACTTGAAATGCAATACTATTATTTTCATTTTTGGCAGGAAGTGATTGTACCTTTCATTATTTTATTAAAGCTGGATCTCCGCTAGCGACCTAACAATCATGATGATAATTACATGGGCTGTGTATGTTGCTTATTAAATGTGGCGGGGACACCGAGACATACAGGGGCGGATCCAAAAATTTTTAATTGGGAAGGTCCAAACTCTGGTTCAGAAAGGACTGTTGGACTCTTTCGAGGCAAATTACTTCTCCCCCACACCCCCTCCCACCAGTCGCGGTTGTATGTTATAATTCCTGGTGGCTTACCGTTTGCTTGGATTCATTAAAAAGATCAGCTAGTTAAAAAGTGATATACGATCCTATCGATGTAAGAATTTCAATTTCAAAGTTGTAAGCATCAGGTCTGTTAGGGGGGGGTCCGGACCCCCCGGACCCTCCCCCTGGATCTGCTACTGACATATATCACAAAATGATCATACTCTTAGGAAAATATCCGAACATTTTTTTTAATGACTATGATCACACGGTTAATATTGCTTATTGAAGCGTGTTCCTGATTATGATCAACATGGCGCGAGTGAAACTAAAGCGCAGTACTGCTAACTAATGTTTCCTTTGATGTTCTTAAGACGACTTAAATTACAAAATAGAGTTCAAAATTCATGCAAAATGGGGGTTTCGGAAAAATAAGCTTTCCGTTGTTTTCAGACTTCTTAGCGAACCGCCTGGTCGTTGGAAAAAACGAAGATAGTAACCAGCTTTCGTGTACTTTAAGAGCTCAGAACTTTTTATGTTCTTAAGTATTAAGAAATGATCCTCGTTCGCTGTACCCTACCCAGCCATGATTATTTCTAACGCCATTAAACACAGGAAGCCAGTTTCTAGCGGTCAAATAAAAATATAAATGTTATTGTAACTATATCGTCTTAAACAGGCTGACTCAGTCAAATGCTGGTATCATTTCATACGGGAATTGCAAGGACATGAAAATTCAATTTAAGGATTTTTCCGTCTTAATACATGGAAAGAAAGTGCGATGAAACGAGCACCGTGACTTTTGAAGCTGCGAACACTCCAGCTTGTATCGTTTCAGGTTGGTGCCACAGTGTCTCTTATCGGTACAGCCTCTTTCTTTAAGACGCTCGCCATCTTAAAACCCTCTATCTCTACCGTTCTATGGTAGCAACCGTCTTCAAAATGTGCTGAGCATAGCGAAGTGTCCTTGCTTGCAGGACGAAAGTCACGTCGGTGCCTTTGAACAAACTTTTTCCACCTTTCACAAACATTTGAATCAATTGGAAACTTGGTGCATTGTAACACCAAGAGTGTAAGAACTATTTTTACAACTTGGTTTATTTGGAGCTCCAGCAAGACCATATCTTCCTCCTTTTAGCTTCGTTCTCTTACTCTATGTTGTGTTTTCCACCATGATGCTTTGAATTCTAGAAAGCTGTGGTACACAAGATGACGTCACGAGGCCTGTTTTAGCCGCGCGATTTGAATACCACTTTTTACTAAGAAAATTGTCAAATTCAGAGAGCTATAAAATCTTCAATTTTTATTCTTTGTGGATGAAATTTTTTTCTTATTGCTTTTTAAGACTTTTAGTTTTTATTTAAGTTAAAACACCGTTGGTGTCATAGGCACTTTAATCGAATAAGCCCTAAACTACTATGAATGAACAAGACAGAATTTCTCCTTACAATATCAATACAATATCAAGCAGACGAGTGATGAGTATACAATTTTTGAATTAAATTTTGAATCATAAATTTTAAATTACAAGTTTTGAAAGAGAAATTTGCAGGTGCCCCAAATATGTGTTACGTTTATCACTATGGATGCTAATGCCTCTCCTAGTTTCTAAAGTTTCAAACCCGTGATATCTTCACCTAACGGATCTTCACATGTCAAAACAAAGGGCGCTTCTGGCCAACTCTTGGCTAACGTATTGAAGAGATATATACTTAGGCGTCAAAAAGCGATAGAAAGTAGAACCATTGCAAGTATAAAAATCATAGTACTTGAGTGTGTGATGGGTCATTTTTTTGCTGGGTATGTGCAGCTGGCTTCTCTATCAGCATCACATTTTAAATCTGAGTATGAGCAAACTACGCCGTTTGGTTATAGAGGGGGGTGGATGAATTCAGAAAAAAATATCCTGCAAAAATAAGCTCGAAACGAAATCTTGTGCGGAGTAAGTAGCCTTTCCATCCAAAAATAGGGAAACAAAATTTCATCAAAGAAGCTGGCTTGAAAAAAAAACATATTGCTCACCAGGGTTCAAAATAGTTTTTCAGCTTTGAGCGAAAATTTGTAGGCTTTTTTGAAGGCTTATTCTTTTTTACCGACTGTTGATAATTAATGAAAAGTCAGTACGTCTTCAACACTCAACATGACTAAATTGTTGAAATAGTTTCAGCATCAAAATCTTTATTTTTTATCAACATGTTGCGTTGTGGCAATTCCCTTCTAACAAAAGCGTAATGAACGGAACAACTTTGTCCAAACTGTCGCACTTCTTTATACACAGTCACGGGAAATCCGTACTGCCAAGTTCCAACTTTAATTTGAACACTCGAGAAGGCTTTACAAACGACATTAAACAGGATTGTTCGGAAAATAAATGTTGATTAAAGGTAGTATGTATGTGCAGAAACATAAACACGGTAATGTGGCGGTGTGTGCGCAAACTTGCACGTTTCACAATTGAACAAATGCGTAGAAAGCTGAACACTTTAAACAAAAATACTATCTTTGTACGCTTCAAATCTCGTTTCCTAAAAGCTTGTCAAACATTTCTTGGCTGCTCTATTGTCTGATATGTAACGTTCACCATAACATGACAGCGCCTTTTACTTCAGTTGGACTATGAATAAGCGGAACAATTTCTATAAAAATTCTAGTTCTTTGGTGAAAAATCCCCGGCAAGTGTGCTAAAAGATCCGGCTGCTGCCGCCAACCGGCTGTTATTTTGAACCCTGGCCCAGACCTTTACGGTGCTCCTCGTTATCTTTGCGCCTGGACGTTTCAAAGACCCCTCAAATTCAGTCTTCAAGTTGATCATAGCACCAATATGAAACATTCGAATTGCATTTACATTTAGTAAATGTCGAAACAGCCGTATAAGCTAATGATCAGATAAACTTTGCTGACAATGTGATTACTTCCCAAATGCCAAGTTCAGGTTATGGTATAAGAAGCTTATTTTTCCGAATTGTCTTTCAGTTAGTGCCGTAGTAGTGATATGGATATACTTAGATCTCTGCAGACAGAGTGTCCGAGTTCAATTTATTTTGGTGGGAGACATTTTTATATTTTGATTTATTTTATCGAATACATCTACCCGCCCTTTTTCTTTTCTAATGCTGTAGATTAACAAACTCCAAGGTCTTACCGTCTGGCGTAATTAAACCCTTCCGTAGTTGTTGATAGAATCTGAAAACAGCTTAGTTAAGCTTTCATTTTTCACGTTTGAAGGCAATTATAGTGAAAACCTGTCACTTGTACTTGGTGCTTTTACAATGGATGCATTTGCTGTGTAGGAGATTAACCAGACTTGGCCATTTTCTCACGAAAGACAAGTAATTAAAACTTTTTGATCATCTTGTCTCACGCTGATCACTGAGTTATCTATCAGGAAATACAATTTCCTCCATGCACTGTTGAGTAGGGTCGCTTAAAAAAAGGTTGAAAAGGTTTTGATCTCAGTAGAATCTTAAGTATTTTTAAGATTTAGATCGTATCGTATTTCTGAGATTCAAATGGTGTAATTATCAGTCTTTCGAAAATGGAAGAGCACCTCCACCTGGAAAGAATATTCATTATTTACAGATTTGTTAATTTCTGAAAGACAAAGCTTTATTTCCGCTGTCTACATTCAATCGCATTCAAATTTACATAGATTTTGTATGGCGTCATCCCAAAAAGTAATGTAAAATGCGGATTAGTGAAAGGTGTTTCTCTTTTCATCGTTAAGCTTTGAAATTCGTCTTTAAGGCACTTTACTCTCCAGCTTTAAAAACCAGGTCTTGACCTCTTGAAAGAAACCTTAGAATTTTTGAAATGATAACCTTTTGAGAAAAAAAAATCCTGAATAGAAAGATAAATTGAAGGAGGATTGAATGGAGTCTCGATGTCTAGTCTTACATACTCCATAAGCAGCAAAATGACCTGTTTGCACACGAATTATAGCATTAAAGTCTCGTGCCCAAGTCTTGGCGATTTCAGTCGCTCATTCTTTGGTTGAATCTGATCCCCTGCGGGAGTGTTCTGTTCAGTTACACTTCCAGACGCCAGAGCACTTCTACAGGCAGTTCAGTTCCGTCGCCTACATCGGCTGAAAGTTGCATTCCAAACAGCTTTTAGCGCCTGTCTATACTGCGGTATTCTCCACGCGTATAGAAACGGGTTTACAGCGCAGCTGACGCACAACATCGATATTGACAAAGCTCTTGTTACTTCAAAAGCTAGCTCGCTACACACATTGCTTTTTTCCTCGACACACTCCTCTTCCAGATTAGTAACAATTAGGTAAGGCATAAGTGATATGAAGAGCACGACTATGACCAGGATAATAGTCAAAACGATCCTTTTCTCCGATCGGATGTTCCGAACAAAAAAGCGCCTTCTCCCACCACTGTCCTGATTGAAGATCGTAGCGTTTCTTGAATATCGACGGAATTCAATGTAAGTCGCTGTGTAGACAACGCAAAGTATAGCCAGTGGAGCTGTCGTTTGAAGATGAAGATCCACCAAGTGGAGTATTTCTTTTGATATACTTGTCCAGTGCGATGCTTCAAATAGTCCGCAAAGAAGCCATATTAAAATATTTCACATAACGACTCTTCTGACTGTTATAAGCGATTTATACCTCAAAGCAAGCTTAATAGCAAGAAATCTATCCACTGATAACGCCACGACCGTAAAGATTGATATTTTTGAGCAAGTATCAGAAGAAATCCTAGAAATCTTGAATAGGTTCGGTATCTTAACTCCACATGGAAGGCAAAGCATGTATGTTGCGTACAAAGGTTGCACGAAAGCTCCCCCAAGAAAATCACTTAACGAAAGGCTTGCAACGAAAAAAGTCGTGGGGCGCGCTCGGAAATAATTATACGGATCTTTGAAAAGAGTTACAAGAAGAACACTGTTTGTTGCGAATGAAACTAAGCCTAACAATGCGCTACACACTCCTGCCAAAAGTGCCACTGGCGCTGTTGCGTCAAAATGTCCTTGTTCATCACTCTCGATCATTATTAACACCGATGACGACTGCTCACGCTTTTATGTAGAAACTCTTGATTTGATGATCAATTTGGCTGAGGTTAACTAAAAAACAGCGTGGTCACATGAAAGGCAAATCGTTTTGAAGCTACGCTAGCATTTTGTAACCTGCGACACCTTTCCTGAAAGATAAACTTCAATATCTGATTTGTTCATGCAACACCAACAATTAGCATTACCGATAAAATCTCTCCTACGTCTGGTGAAACAGGATAAATCCTTTTTCACTGTCTTTATTGTAACCCATGTATATTAGTTACTTGGTAAGTATACGAATGGACGAGGGTCCAATTACAACAACGGTCGGGCATGACGTTACGCTTGATGAATATGACATGGTTTGCATTAAATGTTTGGACAAAATTCCGTTCCCAAGACAAGAATAGACAGTCATTGAGAAACTTGCGCTGAATTACTCAAGAAAAATCTCAGTTAAAGCTGAATCATTTCACTTAAGGGCAGTAATCACTAAAGCTCCCTTGACCTATCCAGTCTCTCAGTAGCTAAGTCGATGAATACTGAATGATTTCTAAGTAAAAAATATAAAAGCACCCGAGATAGTAAAAGGAAATGAACACTAGAATATTCATCCTCAGGCATAGCTAAAAAAACGGTTATTATAATCTTTGATTGAAAGGATCACTAAACCCACGTAAACAAGCGCACTTTAGTTGTATTTCAAACTGCTATCCTCAAGCACAATCTAAAAAAGATTTCGATACGCGTCTACAATATGCTTCTTTCTAAGCTGGTGTATTCTAGAAGCTGAACCAAAAAGGTCAATTTAACTGACATACCCTTTTAAATGTTTATGAAATTTTTGGTCATGTGTGCCAATATTTTTTAAACAAAGCATTTTAAAAAACGGTGAGGCACCGAAAAAGACACAACATAAAAAAAATGCCAACCCTTTTATTTTCCGCTCATAACATCATTCTTAATCAATTACGCAGAAACTGAATCAATCGAAATGCTCTCATTTTAAAATGGAATAGAGAAGAGTCAATAATAGGTTTGATTGAGTGCTATTTTTTTAGTGCGATTTCTATGATAATCGCTTTCTAAGCTGCGGAAATCTCCTTGAAGTCGTTTTCATTCGCATTTCATTCATGTCTTTTGTTTGCTAAATGCAAGATCATTTCTGGATTAGTTTCTTTATTTTCGGTCATCAAAAAATCGCTCGAAATTGATCTCCAACAGCAGACTATGCCCCCTATTAGCATATAAAAAATTCGGCATAACACTTTTAGTCTTTCCATTGATCGAGCTAAAAATTGTTGAAAAACTGGAATCATCGATCAAAAATATGAATACCATTCAATCGATTATGGAAGGAGGAAAATAGATATAGCTTTCAAAATAACTTTTGGCGGGCTTCTGTTTGCCAATTAAGTCTTTTTGTCTTACTTGTCAGTTGAAGGTTTCATGTAGATTAAAACCTCTGTATCAAATTCTTATTTCTTTTCCAATCACTTTTTGCTTCCGAGAGTTCGTAATTAGAGGCGTTATGTAGTTTGAAGGTTTGTTTTCCTGCCCTCTATGCTGTTCAAAACTCCCTCCTACTCTTGCAATTAGTGACTCGTACCGGCTTCGATTTTGAGCCAGCTTCATGAACATACACATGATATGTAAACCATAAAAATTTTAAATACTAAAGACAACATGAAATGCATTACTATTACTTTTATTTTTCGCATGAAGTGATTAACTGACATTTCAATCCTGGTTATTGCACCTTTCGTTATTTTATTAAAACTGGATCTCCCCTATCGACATAACAATCATGATGATAACTATACGGGGTGTGTACGTTGCTTATTAAATGTGCTGGGAACGCCGGGACATATATTACAAAACGATCAAAGTGTTAGGAAAAAAGCCTAACATTTTTTTTAAGACTATGATCACATGTTTAATATTGCTTATCGAACCGTGTTCCTGATTATGATCATCATTACTAGATTAAAACTAAAGCGTATTACTGCTAAGTAGTGTTTGCTCTGCTGTTCTTAAGACGATTTAAATTACAAAATAGAGTTCAAAATTCATGCAAAATGGGGGTTTCACAAAAGTAAGCTTTCCGTTGTTTTCAGACATCTTAGCGAACTGCCTGATCGTTGGAAAAAACGAAGATAAAAACCAGCTTTCGTGTACTTTAAGATCTCCGAACTTTTCATGTTCTTCATTTTAAGAAATGATCCTCGTTCGCTGTGCCCTACCCAGCCATGATTATTTCAAACGCCATTAAACACAGGCAGCCGGTTACTAGCGGTCAAATAAAAATATAAATGTTATTGTAACTATATCGTCTTAAACAGGCTGACTCAGTCAAATGCTGGTTCATTATACGGGAATTACGAGGACATGAAAATTGAAGTTAAGGATTTTTCCGTCTTAATACATGGAAAGAAAGTGCGATAAAACGAGCACCGTGATTTTTAAAGCCTTAATAAAATAAGCCCTAAACTACTATGAATGAATAAGACAGAATTTCTCCTTAAAATATGAGTAGAACATCAAGCAGACGAGTGATGAGTATACAATTTTTGAATCACAAATTTTAAATTACAAGGTTTGAAAGGGAAATTTGCAGATGCCCAAAGATGTGTTACGTTTATCACTATGGATGCTAATGCCTATCGTAATTTCTACAGGTTTGAACCCGTGATATCTTCACCTCACGGATCTTCACATGTCAAATTAAAGGGTGCCTCTGGCCAACTCTTGGCTAACGTATTTAAGAGATATATACTTCTAAAGTTGCTACCAACAAACCTAGAACCATTGCAAGAATAAAAATCATAGTACTTGAGTATGTGATGGGTCATTCTTTTGCTGGGTATGTGCGGCTGCTTTCTCTGTCAGCATCACATTTTAAATCTGAGTATGATCGAACTACGCCGTTTGGTTCTAGATAGGGGCTGGATGAATTCAGAAAAAAATATCCTGCAAAAAGAAGCTCGAAACGAAATGTTGTGCAGAATAAGAAGACTTCCCACACAAAAATAGGGAAACAAAATTTGATCGAAGCTGGCTTGAAAAAATACATATTGCTCACCAGGGTTCAAAATAGTTTTTCAGCTTTGAGCGAAAATTTGTAGGCTTTTGTGAAGGCTTATTCTTTTTTTACCGGCTTTCAATAATAAATGAGCAGTCAGCACGTCTTCAACACTCAACATGATTAAATTGTTAAAATAATTTTAGCATCAAAATCTTTATTTTTATCAACATGTTTCGTTGCGGCAATTCCCTTTCTAACAAAGCATAGTGAAAGGAACAAGTATGTCCAAACTGTCGCGCTTCTTCCTACACAGTCATGAGAAATCCGTACTGCCAAGTTCCGACTTTAATTTGAACACTCGAGAAGGCTTTACAAAAGACATTAAACAGGATTTGGCAGAAAATAAATGTTGATTAAAGGTAGTATGTCTGTGCAGAATTATAAACACGGTAATGTGACGGTGTGTACGCAAACTTGCATGTTTCACGATTGAATAAATACGTAGAAAGCTGAACACTTTAAACAATAATCTATCTTTAGCACCCTTCAAATTTCGTTTCCTAAAAGCTTGTAAAACATTTCTTGGCTGCTTTATTGTCTGATAGGTAATCTGCACCATAATATGTCAGCGACTTTTACTTCAGTTGGACTATCAATAAGCATGATATTTTCTATCAAATTCTAGTTCTTTTGTGAAAAATCCCCGGCAAGTGTGCTAAAAGATCCGGCTGCTGCCGCCAACCGGCTGTTATATTGAACCCTGGATTACACCTTTACGGTACTCCTCGTTATGTTTACGCCTGGACGTTTCAAAGACCCCTCAAATTCAGTCTTCAAGTTGATCGTAGCACCAATCTGAAACATTAGAAGTACATTTCAAAAAAATAAATGTCGGAACAGCCGTATAAGCTAATGATCTGATAAACTTTGCTGATAATGTGATTACTTCCCAAATGCTAAATTCAGCTTATGGTATAAGTAGCTCATTTTTCCGGATTGTCTTTATTTAGTGACGTAGTAGTGATATGGATATACTTAGATCTCTGCAGACAGTGTCCGAGCTCGATTTTTCGTTGGGAGACATTTTTATGTATTAATTTATTTAATTAAATACATTTTCCCCCTTTTTTTGTAATGCTGTAGATTAACATTTTTTTTTAAGTCAAAGGCACATGTTTCCGTGGGAATTTCTATGTCAACAGCTTGTTCTGTCAATCACAAACTCTTCGTGATTTTCGCTGTTCCTCCTTATGTTTAGCGCATAAACCAATTTCGTCTTTAAGTTGATCATAGCATTAATCTGAAACATTCTAACATCGCAGCGATCGATGCGATCACAATAGCGCCAGGACTTCGGACTTCTTCGGAAGGATAGATCACGAGTTCAGAGCCGTCTAATTATGACTAATTACGAAGAGTACACGCTAATTTGCATATCCCGAGGTGCCCACAATAACTCGTTTCGACGCTATTGCGTACCCGCGAGTCAAAGGACATCTTTGAGGTATTAAACCATCTCAGTAATTCAGAGAACGGAAAAAGAGGTAAATTTACTAAAACACTCAAGTCCATTAAAGCGCTTTTTTTTTCGCCGCGGGTAAGTGAAAGGAGTGAAAATGTTTACCTAAGCCTAAAAGTTTTAACGATATCTCGCTGTATGGTTCCGTGTATAAACAAATTTCCAAGATCTTACCGTCTAGCATGATTAAACCCTTCCGAGGTTGTTGATAGAATCTGACAAAAGCTTTGTTTAGATTTAAATTTTCACATTTGAAAGCAAATATAGTGAGCACCTGTCACTTGTACTTGGTGCTTAGATGTATGATAGATGTATTTGCTGTGTGAGAGATCCACCAGACTTCGTCATTTGCACGCGAAAGACAACTAATTAAAACTTTTTGATCATCTCGTCTCACATTGATCACTGAGTTATCTATCAGCTAAATAAAATTTCCTTCATGCAATGTTGGGTAACGTCACTAAAAAAGAAAAGTTAGAAGAGTTTTTTATCTCATTAGGATCTGAGTATTTCTAAGATTTAGACTGTATTTCTGAGATTTAAAACATGTAGTTATCAAACTTGCGAAAATGGAAGACTACCAGGAATCAGTGTTCAATATTCACAGTTTTGTTAAATTCTGAAAAACAAAGCTTCATTTCCGCTGTCTACATTCAATCCCATTCATATTTACATAACTTTTATTTAGCGTCATCCTTAAAAAGTAAATGTCTTTTTCTTTTCATTGTTAAGCTCTGAAATTCGTCTTTAAGACATTTTACACTCCAGCTTTAAAAACCAGGTCTTAAGCTCTTCACACAAGCCTAAGAATTTTTAAAATGATAACCCTTCGAGAAAAAAAAATACAAAATCCTGAATAAAAAGATCGAGAAGGATTCAAAGGAGTCTCGATGTCCAGTCTTACATGCTCCATAAGCAGCAAAATGACATGTTTCCGCACGAAGTAGAGCATTAAAGTCTCGTGCCCAAGTTTTGGCGATTTCAGTCGCTCATTCTTCGGGAGCGTTCTGTTCAATTACACTTCCAGACGCCAGAGCACTTCTACGTGTAGTTTGGTTCTGTCGCCTACATCGGCTGAAAGTTGCACGCCAAACAGCTTTCAGCGCCTCTCGGTACTGCGGTATTCTCCACGCATATACAAACGGATTTACGGCGCAGCTGACACACAACATCGATATTGACAGAGCTCTTGTTACTTTAAAGGCTGCTCTACTACACACATCGCTTTCTTCCTCGCGACACTGCTCTACCAAGTTAGTAACAATTAGGTAAGGCATAAGTGATATAAAGAGCACGATTATGATCACGATAATTGTCAAAACAATCCTTTTCTCCAATCGGATGTTCTGAGCAAAAGAGCGCCTTCTCCCACCACTGTCCTGATGCAAGATCGTAACGTTTCTTGAATATCGACGAAATTCAATGTAAGTCGCTGTGTAGACAACGCAAAGTATAGCCAGTGGAGCTGTTGTTTGAAGATGAAGATCCACCGAGTGAAGTATTTCTTCTGATATACTTGTCGAGTGCGATGCTTCAAATAGTCCGCAAAGAAGCCATATTAAAATGTTACATATAACGACTCTTCTGACTGTCATAAGAGCTCTATACCTCCCAATAAGCTTAACGGCCAGGAATCTATCCACTGATAACGCGACGACCGTAAAAATTGATATTTTCGTGCTAATATGAGAAGAAATCTTAGAAATCTTGAATAAGTTAGATATCTTACCTCCACATGGAAGGCACAGCATGTATGTTGCGTACAAAGGTTGCACGAAAGCTCCCCCAAGAAAATCACTTAACGAAAGGCTTGCAACGAAAAAAGTCGTGGGGCGCGCTCGGAAATAATTAAACGGATCTTTGAAAAGAGTCCAAAGAAGAACACTGTTTGTTGCGAATGAAACTAAACCTAACAATGCACTACACACTCCTGCCAAAAGCGCCACTGGTGCTGTTGCATCAAAATGTTCTTGTTCATCAGTCACGGTCATTATTGTCAACGATGGCGACTGCTCAAGCTTTTATGTAGAATTCTTGATTTGATGAGCAATATGCCTGAGTGTGGTCACATGAAAGGCAAATCGTTTTAAAGCTACGCTAGTATTTTGTAACCTGCGACACCTTTCCTGAAAGATAAACTTGAATATCTGATTTGATCATGCAACACCAAAAAACAGTATTACCGATGAAATCTCTCCTATGTCCGGTGAAACAGGATAAATCCTTCTTGACTGTCCTTATTGTAACCATGTACATTAGTTACTTGGTAAGTATACGAATGGACGAGGGTACAGTTACAACAATGGTTGGCCCTGACGTTGTCTTGATGAATATGACATCACTTGCATTAATATTTGGACAAAATTGAGAAATTTGCGTGAATTATTCAAGAAAAAGTCATTCAAAGTTGAATCATTTCCCTTATCGAGTCTCTCAGGAGCTAAGTCGATGAATACTGAATAATTTGCAAGTAGAAAGTATAAAAACAGCCAACATGGCAAGAGGAAATGAACACTAGAATATTTATCCACAGGTATAGCTTAAAACAATAATGTTAATTATAATCTTTGATTGAAAGGATCGCAAAACCCACGTAAACGAACGCACTACAGTTGTATTTTTCACTGCTCTCCTCAAACACGATCTAAAAAAGATTTAGATACGCTTCTATAATATGCTTCTTTCTAAGGTGGTGCATTGTACAAGCTAAACCAAAAAGACCAATTTAACTGACATGCCCTTGTAAATATTTATGAAATCTTTGGTCATCTGTGCCAATGTTTTTTAACAAAACATTTTAATGGACGGTATGGTTAACCATCGAAAAAAGACATAAAAAAATGCCGAACCTTGTATGTTCCGCTCCAGACATCATTCTTAATTCATTGCACAGAAAGTGAGTCAATCGCAATGCTCTCATCTTAAAATGAAATAGAAAAAAGTAAATAATAAGTTTGATTGAGTGTTTTTTATTTGGTGCGATTCCTTTGATAATATCAACTTTCTAGGGTGTAAACTACGGAAATCCCCTTTAAGTCGTCTTCATTCGCATTTCATTCTTGTATTTTGTTTGCTAAATACAAGATCATCTCTGGATTAGTTTCCTTATATTGGGTCATCACAAAATGACTCGAAAGTGATCTCCAATAACAAACCATGCCGCAAAATGTAAAGCTCACAACAGGCGCCTATTAGCATATAAAATATCCGACATAATACTTTTAGTCTTTCTATTGATCGAGCTAAAAATTGCTGAAAAATTGGAATCATCAATCAAAAATATGAAAACTATTCAATCGATTATGGAAGGAGAAAAGTAAATATAGCTTTCAAAATAACTTTTGACAGGCTTCCGTTTGCCGATTAAGTCTTTTTCCCTTGCCTATCAGTTGAATGTTTCATGTAAATTGAAACCTTTGTATCAAATTCCTATTTCTATGCATATCACTTTTCGCCTCTGACAGTTCGTAATTAGAGACATTATGTACTTTGAAAGTTATTTTTCCTGCACTCTATGCTGTTCAAAACTCCCTCCTTAGTAGGGATTACTCTAGCAGTTAGTGACTCGTACCGGCTTCGATTTTGAGCCAGCTTCATGAACATACACATGATATGTAAACCATAACAATTTTGAATACTGAAGAGAACTTGAAATGCAATACTATTATTTTCATTTTTGGCAGGAAGTGATTGTACCTTTCATTATTTTATTAAAGCTGGATCTCCGCTAGCGACATAACAATCATGATGATAATTAGATGGGCTGTGTATGTTGCTTATTAAATGTGGTGGGGACACCGAGACATACAGGGGCGGATCCAAAAATTTTTAATTGGGAAGGTCCAAACTCTGGTTCAGAAAGGACTGTTGGACTCTTTCGAGGCAAATTACTTCTCCCCCACACCCCGGTTGCGGTTGCACGTTATAATTCCTGGTCGCTTACCGTTTGCTTGGATTCATTAAAAAGATCAGCTAGTTAAAAAGTGATATACGATCCTATCGATGTAAGAATTTCAATTTCAAAGTTGTAAGCATCAGGTCTGTTAGGGGGGGGTCCGGACCCCCCGGACCCTCCCCCTGGATCCGCTACTGACATATATCACAAAATGATCATACTCTTAGGAAAATATCCGAACATTTTTTTTATGACTATGATCACACGGTTAATGTTGCTTATTGAAGCGTGTTCCTGATTATGATCATCATGGCGGGAGTGAAGCTAAAGCGCAGTACTGCTAACTAATGTTTGCTTTGATGTTCTTAAGACGACTTAAATTACAAAATAGAGTTCAAAATTCATGCAAAATGGGGGTTTCGGAAAAATACGCTTTCCGTTGTTTTGAGACTTCTTAGCGAACCGCCTGGTCGTTGGAAAAAACGAAGATAGTAACCAGCTTTCGTGTACTTTAAGATCTCCGAACTTTTCATGTTCTTAAGTATTAAGAAATGATCCTCGTTCGCTGTACCCTACCCAGCCATGATTATTTCTAACGCCATTAAACGCAGGAAGCCAGTTTCTAGCGGTCAAATAAAAATATAAATGTTATTGTAACTATATCGTCTTAAACAGGCTGACTCAGTCAAATGCTGGTATCATTTTATACGGGAATTGCACGGACATGAAAATTCAAGTTAAGGATTTTTCCGTCTTAATACATGGAAAGAAAGTGCGATGAAACGAGCACCGTGACTTTTGAAGCCGCAAACACTCAAGCTTGTATCGTTTCTAGTTGGTGCCACAGTGTCTCTTATCGGTACAGCCTCTTTCTTTAAGACTCTCGCCATCTTAAAACCCTCTATCTCTACCGTTCTATGGTAGCAACCGTCTTCAAAATGTGCTGGGCATAGCGAAGTGTCCTTGCTTGCAGGACGAAAGTCACGTCGGTGCCTTTGAACAAACTTTGTCCACTTTTCACAAACATTTATATCAATTGGAAACTTGGTGCATTGTAACACCAGGAGTGTAAGAACTATTTTTACAACTTGGTTTATTTGGAGCTCCAGCAAGACAATATCTTCCTCCTTTTAGCTTCGTACTCTTACTCTATGTTGTGTTTTCCGCCATGATACTTTACATTCCAGAAAGCTGTGGTACACAATATGGCCTGTGTTAGCCGCGCGATTTGAATACCACTTTTTACTAAGAAAATTGTCAAATTCAGAGAGCTATAAAATCTTCAATTTTTATTCTTTGTGGATGAAACTTTTTCTTATTGCTTTTTAAGACTTTTAGTTTTTATTTAAGTTAAAACACCGTTAGTGTCATAGGCACTTTAATAAAATAAGCCCTAAACTACTAGGAATGAACAAGACAGAATTTCTCCTTACAATATCAATACAATATCAAGCAGACGAGTGATGAGTAGACAATTTTTGAATTAAACTTAGAATCACAAATTTTAAATTACAAGGTTTGAAAGGGAAATTTGCAGGTGCCCCAAATATGTGTTACATTTATCACTAGGGATGCTAATGCCTCTCCTAGTTTCTAAAGTTTCAAACCCGTGATATCTTCACCTAACGGATCTTCACATGTCAAAACAAAGAGCGCTTCTGGCCAACTCTTGGCTAACGTATTAAAGAGATATATACTTAGGCGTCAAAAAGCGATAGAAAGTAGAACCATTGCAAGTATAAAAATCATAGTACTTGAGTGTCTGATGGGTCATTTTTTTGCTGGGTATGTGCAGCTGGCTTCTCTGTCAGAATCACATTTTAAATCTGAGTATGAGCAAACTACGCCGTTTGGTTATAGAGGGGGGTGGATGAATTCAGAAAAAAATATCCTGCAAAAATAAGCTCGAAACGAAATCTTGTGCGGAGTAAGTAGCCTTTCCATCCAAAAATAGGGAAACAAAATTTCATCAAAGAAGCTGGCTTGAAAAAAAAACATATTGCTCACCAGGGTTCAAAATAGTTTTTCAGCTTTGAGCGAAAATTTGTAGGCTTTTTTGAAGGCTTATTCTTTTTAACCGACTGTCGATAATTAATGAAAAGTAAAAAGTCAGTACGTCTTCAACACTCAACATGATTGAATTGTTCAAATAGTTTCAGCATCAAAATCTTTATTTTCATCAACATGTTTCGTTGTGGCAATTCCCTTTCTAACAAAAGCGTAGTGAACGGAACAACTTTGTCCAAACTGTCGCACTTCTTTATACACTGTCATGGGAAATCCGTACTGCCAA
The DNA here is from genome assembly GCF_964205215.1 of Stylophora pistillata. Lineage (NCBI taxonomy): Eukaryota > Metazoa > Cnidaria > Anthozoa > Scleractinia > Pocilloporidae > Stylophora > Stylophora pistillata. The sequence continues at coordinate 27,373,268 of NC_142519.1, read as the reverse complement.
GTTCCGACTTTAATTTGAACACTCGAGAAGGCTTTACAAACGACATTAAACAGGATTTTTCAGAAAATAAATGTTGATTAAAGGTAGTATGTATGTGCAGAAACATAAACACGGTAATGTGGCGGTGTGTGCGCAAACTTTCACGTTTCACAATTGAACAAATGCGGAGAAAGCTGAACACTTTAAACAAAAATACTATCTTTAGTACGCTTCAAATTTCGTTTCCTAAAAGCTTTTAAAACATTTCTTGGCTGCTCTATTGTCTGATATGTAATGTTCACCATAACATGACAGCGCCTTTTACTTCAGTTGGACTATGAATAAGCGGAACAATTTCTATAAAAATTCTAGTTCTTTGGTGAAAAATCCCCGGCAAGTGTGCTAAAAGATCCGGCTGCTGCCGCCAACCGGCTGTTATTTTGAACCCTGGCCCAGACCTTTACGGTGCTCCTCGTTATCTTTGCGCCTGGACGTTTCAAAGACCCCTCAAATTCAGTCTTCAAGTTGATCATAGCACCAATCTGAAACCTTCGAATTGCATTTAGATTTAGTAAATGTCGAAACAGCCGTATAAGCTAATGATCTGATAAACTTTGCTGACAATGTGATTACTTCCCAAATGCCAAGTTCAGGTTATGGTATAAGAAGCTTATTTTTCCGAATTGTCTTTCAGTTAGTGCCGTAGTAGTGATATGGATATACTTAGATCTCTGCAGACAGTGCCCGAGTTCAATTTATTTTGGTGGGAGACACTTTTATAGTTTGATTTATTTTATCGAATACATCTGCCCGCCCTTTTTCTTTTCTAATGCTGTAGATTAACAAACTCCAAGGTCTTACCGTCTAGCGTAATTAAACCCTTCCGTAGTTGTTGATAGAATCTGAAAACAGCTTAGTTAAGCTTTCATTTTTCACGTTTGAAGGCAATTATAGTGAAAACCTGTCACTTGTACATGGTGCTTTTACAATGGATGCATTTGCTGTGTAGGAGATTAACCAGACTTGGTCATTTTCTCACGAAAGACAAGTAATTAAAACTTTTTGATCATCTTGTCTCACGCTGATCACTGAGTATCTATCAGGAAATACAATTTCCTCCATGCACTGTTGAGTAGGGTCGCTAAAAAAAAAGGTTGAAGAGGTTTTGATCGCAGTAGGATCTTAAGTATTTTTAAGATTTAGATCGTATCGTATTTCTGAGATTCAAATGGTGTAATTATCAGTCTTTCGAAAATGGAAGAGCACCTCCACCTGGAAAGAATATTCATTATTTACAGATTTGTTAATTTCTGAAAGACAAAGCTTTATTTCCGCTGTCTACATTCAATCGCATTCAAATTTACATAGATTTTGTATGGCGTCATCCCAAAAAGTAATGTAAAATGCGGATTAGTGAAAGGTGTTTCTCTTTTCATCGTTAAGCTTTGAAATTCGTCTTTAAGGCACTTTACTCTCCAGCTTTAAAAACCAGGTCTTGACCTCTTGAAACAAACCTTAGAATTTTTAAAATGATAACCTTTTAAGAAAAAAAAATCCTGAATAGAAAGATAAATTGAAGGAGGATTGAATGGAGTCTCGATGTCTAGTCTTACATGCTCCATAAGCAGCAAAATGACCTGTTTGCACACGAATTATAGCATTAAAGTCTCGTGCCCAAGTCTTGGCGATTTCAGTCGCTCATTCTTTGGTTGAATCTGATCCCCTGCGGGAGTGTTCTGTTCAGTTACACTTCCAGACGCCAGAGCACTTCTACAGGCAGTTCAGTTCCGTCGCCTACATCGGCTGAAAGTTGCATTCCAAACAGCTTTTAGCGCCTGTCTATACTGCGGTATTCTCCACGCGTATAGAAACGGGTTTACAGCGCAGCTGACGCACAACATCGATATTGACAAAGCTCTTGTTACTTCAAAAACTAGCTCGCTACACACATTGCTTTTTTCCTCGACACACTCCTCTTCCAGATTAGTAACAATTAGGTAAGGCATAAGTGATATGAAGAGCACGACTATGACCAGGATAATAGTCAAAACGATCCTTTTCTCCGATCGGATGTTCCGAACAAAAAAGCGCCTTCTCCCACCACTGTCCTGATTGAAGATCGTAGCGTTTCTTGAATATCGGCGAAATTCAATGTAAGTCGCTGTGTAGACAAGACAAAGTATAGCCAGTGGAGCTGTCGTTTGAAGATGAAGATCCACCAAGTGGAGTATTTCTTTTGATATACTTATCGAGTGCGATGCTTCAAATAGTCCGCAAAAAAGCCATATTAAAATATTACACATAACGACTCTTCTGACTGTTATAAGCGATCTATACCTCAAAGCAAGCTTAATGGCCAGAAATCTATCCACTGATAACGCCACGACCGTAAAAATTGATATTTTTGTGCAAGTATCAGATAAAATCCTAGAAATCTTGAATAGGTTCGGTATCTTAACTCCACATGGAAGGCAAAGCATGTATGTTGCGTACAAAGGTTGCACGAAAGCTCCCCCAAGAAAATCACTTAACGAAAGGCTTGCAACGAAAAATGTCGTGGGGCGCGCTCGGAAATAATTATACGGATCTTTGAAAAGAGTCCAAAGAAGAACACTGTTTGTTGCGAATGAAACTAAACCTAACAATGCGCTACACACTCCTGCCAAAAGCGCCACTGGTGCTGTTGCATCAAAATGTCCTTGTTCATCAGTCTCGTTCATTATTAACGCCGATGGCGACTGCTCAAGCTTTTATGTAAAAACTCTTGATTTGATGATCAATATGGCTGAGGTTAACTAAAGCACAGTGTGGTCACTTGAAAGACAAATCGTTTTGAAGCTACGCTAGGATTTCGTAAACTACGACACGTTTCCTGAAAGATAAACTTGAATATCTGATTTGATCATACAACACCAAAAAACAGGATTACCGATGAAATCTCTCCTACGTCCGGTGAAACAGGATAAATCCTTCTTGACTGTCCTTACTGTAACCCATGTACATTAGTTACTTGGTAAGTATACGAATGCCGTGATGGACGAGGGTCCAATTACAACAGGTCATGACGTTCTCTAGATGAATATGACATCATCTGCATTAAATGTTTGGACAAAATTCTGTTCCCAGGATAAGAATAGACTTTCATTGAGAAACTTGTGTGAATTACTCAAGAAAAATCTCATTTAAAGTTGAATCATTTCCCTTAAGGGCTGTAATCACTAAAGCTTCCTTGACCTATCGAGTCTCTCAGTAGCTAAGTCGATGAATACTGAATGATTTGCAAGTAGAAAATATAAAAACAGCCAAGATGGCGGTAAAAGGAAACGAACACTAGAATATGTAGCCCCAGGCATAGCTACAAAAAAATGTTTATTATAATCTTTGATTGAAAGGATCGCCAAACCCACGTAAACGAGCGTACTATAGTTGTATTTTTAACTGCTCTCCTCAAACACAATCTAAAAACGATTTCGATAGGCGTCTACAATATGCTAAGCTGGTGCATTCTAGAAGCTGAACCAAAAAGGCCAATTTACCTGACATACCCTTTTGAATATTTATGAAATTATTGATCATCTGTGCCAAAACAAAGCATTTTAAAGGACTGAGAGGCTAACCACCGAAAAAAGACACAACATAAAAAAAATGCCGATTCTTGTATGTTCCCCTCCAGACATCATTCTTAATTCATTACGCATAAAGTGAATCATGCAATCGAAATGCTCTCATTTTAAAATGGAATAGAGAAAAGTTAATACTAGGTTGGATTGAGTGCTAATTTATTTGGTGCGATTCCTTTGATAGGATCTTTCTAAACTGCGGAAATCCCCTTGAAGTCGTTTTCATTCGCATTTCATTCATGTCTTTTGTTTACTAAATGTAAGACCATCTGTGGATTAGTTTCTTTATTTTCGGTCATCACAAAATCACTCGAAATTGATCTCCAACAACAGACTACCGCTTATTAGGATATAAAAAACCCGACATATCACTTTTAGTCTTTCCATTGATCGAGCTAAAAATTGCTGAAAAACTGCAATCATCGATCAAAAATATGAATATTACTCAATCGATTATGGAAGGAGAAAAAAAGATATAGCTTTCAAAATAACTTTTGACGGGCTTCTGTTTGCCAATTAAGTCTTTTTCCCTTGCTTGTCAGTTGAATGTTTCATGTAGATTAAAACCTTTGTATCAAATTCCTATTTCTATGCCAATAACTTTTTGCTTCTTAAAGTTCGTAATTAGAGGTATTATGTAGTTTGAAGGTTCTTTTTCCTGCCCTCTATGCTGTTCAAAACTCCTACTCTAACAGTTAGTGACTCGTATCGGCTTCCATTTTGAGCCAGCTTCATGAACATACACATGATATGTAAACCAGAACAATTTTGAATACTGAAGACAACTTGAAATGCAATACTATTATTTTCATTTTTGGCATGAAGTGATTAACTGACATTTCAATCCTGGTTATTGCACCTTTCGTTATTCTATTAAAGGTGGATCTCCGGTAGCGACATAACAATCATGATTGTAACTGTATGGGGTGTGTACGTTGCTTGTTAAATGTGGTGGGAACGCCGAGACACATGTTACAAAACGATCATACTGTTAGGAAAATAGCCTAACATTCTTTTTATGACTATGATCACATGTTTAATATTGCTTATTGAACCGTGTTCCTGATTATGATCATCATTACGCGAGTGAAACTAAAGCGTAGTAATGCTAAGCAGTGTTTGCTTTGCTGCTCTTAAGACGATTTAAATTACGAAATAGAGTTCAAAATTCATGCAAAATGGGGGTTTCAGAACAATAAGCTTTCCGTTGTTTTCAGAGTTCTCAGCGAACTGCCTTGTCAACGGAAAAAACCAAGATAGTAACCAGCTTTCGTGTACTTTAAGATCTCGGAACTTTTCATGTTCTTCATTTTAAGAAATGAACCTCGTTCGCCGTGCCCTACCCAGCCATAATTATTTCAAACGCCAGTAGACACAGGAAGCCAGTTTCTAGTGGTCAAATAAAAATATAAATGTTATTGTAACTATATCGTCTTAAACAGGCTGACTCAGTCAAATGCTGGTACATTATACGGGAAATGCGAGGACATGAAAATTCAAGTTAAGGATTCAGCGTTTCCATCTTAATACATGGAGAGAAAGTCCGATAAAACGAGCACCGTGATTTTTAAAGCCTTAATAAAATAAGCCCTAACTACTATGAATGAACAAGACAGAATTTCTCCTTACAATATGAGTACAACATCAAGCAGACGAGTGATGAGTATACAATTTTTGAATCACAAATTTTAAATTACAAGTTTTGAAAGGGAAATTTGCAGGTGTTCCAAATATGTGTTACGTTTATCAGTATGGATGCTAATGCCTATCATAATTTCTACAGTTTTAAGCCCGTGATATCTTCACCTCACGGATCTTCACATGTCAAATCAAAGGGCGCCTGTGGCCAACTCTTGGCTAACGTATGAAAGAGATATATACTTGTACAGTTGCTACCAACAAACTTAGGTGTCAAAAAGCAATAGAAAGTAGAACCATTGCAAGTATAAACATCATAGTACTTGAGTAACTGATGGGTCATTCTTTCGCTGGGTATGTGCAGCTGGCTTCTCTGTCAGCATCACATTTTAAATCTGAGTATGATCGAACTACGCCGTTTGATTCTAGAGGGGGGCTGGATGAATTGAGAAAAAAATATCCTGCAAAAATAAGCTCCAAACGAAATTTTGTGCGGAATAAGGAGACTTTCCATCCAAAAATAGGGAAACAAAATTTGATCGAAGCTGGCTTGAAAAAATACATATTGCTCACCAGGGTTCAAAATAGTTTTTCAGCTTTTAGCGCAAACTTGTAGGCTTTTGTAAAGGCTTATTCTTTTTTTACCGGCTGTCAATAATAAATGAGCGGTCAGCATGTCTTTAACACTCAACCTGATTAAATTGTTAAAATAATTTCAGCATCAAAATCTTTATTTTCATCAACATGTTTCGTTGCGGCAATTCCCTTTCTAACAAAGCGTAGTGAACGGAACAACTTTGTCCAAACTGTCGCACTTCTTTATACACAGTCATAGGAAATCCGTACTGCCAAGTCCCGACTTTAATTTGAACACACGAGAAGGCTTTATAAACGACATTAAACAGGATTTGGCGAAAAATAAATGTTGATTAAAGGTAGTGTCTATGTGCAGAAACATAAACACGGTAATGTGACGGTGTGTACGCAAACTTGCATGTTTCCCGATTGAACAAATACGAAGAAAGCTGAACACTGTAAACAATAATATATCTTTAGCACGCTTCAAATTTCGTTTCCTAAAAGCTTTTAAACATTTCTTGGCTGCTTTATTGTCTGATATCTATTCTTCACCACAACATGTCAGCGACTTTTACTTCAGTTGGACTATCAATAAGCATGATATTTTCTATAAAATTTTAGTTCTTTGGTGAAAAATTCCAGGCAAGTGTGCTAAAAGATCCGGCTGCTGTCGCCAACCGGCTGTTATATTGAACCCTGGATTACACTTTTACGGTGCTCCTCTTTATGTTTACGCCTGGACGTTTTAAAGACCCCTCAAATTCAGTCTTCAAGTTGATCATAGTACCAATCTGAAACATTCGAAGTGCATTTCAATTTAGTAAATGTCGAAACAGCCGTATAAGCTTGTGTTCTGATAAACTTTGCTGACAATGTGATTACTTCCCAAATTCCAAGTTCAGCTCATGGTATAAGTAGCTTATTTTTCCGGATTGCCTTCATTTAGTGACGTAGTAGTGATATGGATATACTTAGATCTCTGCAGACAGTGTCCGGGTTCGATTTTTTGGTGGGAGACATTTTTATGTATTAATTTATTTTATTAAATACAGTTTTCCCCTTTTTTTGTAATGCTGTAGATTAACATTTTTTTTAAAGTCAAAGGTACATGTTTCCGTGGGAATTTGCATGTCAACAGCTTGTTCTGTCAGTCACAAACTCTTCGTGATTTTCGCTGTTCCTCCTTATGTTTAGCGCATGGACCAATTTGGTCTCTAAGTTGATCATAGCACTAATCTGAAACATTCTAACATCGCAACGATCGATGTAATCACAATAGCGCCAGGACTTCGGATTTCTTCGGTAGGATAGATCACGAGTTCAGAGCCGACTTACTTACTTACTTACTTAATCCTCTTCGTGTTGTGAAACACATAAGGCCGACTAATTATGACTAATTACGAAGAGTACACGCGAATTTGCATATCCCGAGGTGCCCACAATTACTCGTTTCTACGCTATTGCGTACCCGCGAGTTACAGGACATCTTTGAGGTATTAAACCTCTCAGTAATTCAGAGAACGGAAAAAGAGACAAATTTACTAAAACACTCAAGTCCATTATAGCGCCTTTTTTTCGCCGCGGGGAAGTGAAGTATGTTCCACTGTCGCTCAGTTAAAGGAGTGAAAATGTTTACCTAAACCTAAAAGTTTTTGCGATATCTCGCTGTGTGGTTCCGTGTATAAACAAATTGCCAGGGTCTGACCGTCTAGCATGATTAAAGCCTTCCGCAATTGTTGATAGAATCTGACAACAGCTTTGTTAAGATTAAATTTTCACATTTGAAAGCAAATATAGTGAGCACGTGTCACTTGTACTTGGTGCTTTTACCATGGATGTATTTGCTGAGTGGGAGATCCACCAGACATCGTCATTTGCACACGAAAGACAACTAATAAAAACTTTTTGATCATCTTTTCTCACGCTGATCACTGAGTTATCTATCAGCTAAATACACTTTCCTTCATGCAATGTTGGGTAACGTCACTAAAAAAGAAAAGTTAGAAGAGTTTTTTTATCTCCTTAGGATTTTAAGTATTTCTAAGATTTAGATTGTATTTCTAATATTTAAATCGTGTAATTATCAAACTTGCGAAAGTGAAGACTACCAGGAATCAATATTCATAATTTACAGTTTTCTTAAATTCTGATAGGGAAAGCTTCATTTCCGCTGTCTTCATTTAATCCCATTCAAATTTACATAACTTTTATTTAGCTTCATCTTTAAAAAGTAATGAAATATGCGGATAATTGAAATGTCTTTTTCTTTTTATCGTTAAGCTCTGAAATTCGTATTTAAGACATTTTACACTCCAGCTTTAAAAACCAGGTCTTTAGCTCTTGAAACAAGCCTAAGAATTTTTATAATGATAACCCTTCGAAAAAACAAATACAAAATCCTGAATAGAAAGATCGAGGAAGATTCAATGGAGTCTCGATGTCCAGTCTTACATGCTCCATAAGCAGCAAAATGACCTGTTTGCACACGAATTATAGCATTAAAGTCTCGTGCCCAAGTCTTGGCGATTTCAGTCGCTCATTCTTTGGTTGAATCTGATCCCCTGCGGGAGTGTTCTGTTCAATTACACTTCCAGACGCCAGAGCACTTCTACAGGCAGTTCGGGTCTGTCGCCTACATCGGCTGAAAGTTGCACGCCAAACAGCTTTTAGCGCCTGTCTATACTGCGGTATTCTCCACGCGTATACAAACGGATTAACAGCGCAGCTGACGCACAACATCGATATGGACAGAGCTCTTGTTGCTTTGAAAGCTGATCCACTACACACATTGCTTTCTTCATGGGGACACTTTTCTCCCAGCTTAGTAACAATTAGGTAAGGCATAAGTGATATGAAGAGCACGATTATGATCACGATAATTGTCAGAACAATCCTTTTCTCCAATCGGATATTCCGAACAAAAAAGCGCCTTCTCCCACCACTGTCCTGATGCAAGATCGTAACGTTTCTTGAATGTCGACGGAATTCAATGTAAGTCGCTGTGTAGACAACGCAAAGTATAGCCAGTGGAGCTGTCGTTTGAAGATGAAGATCCACCAAGTGGAGTATTTCTTCTGATATACTCGTCGAGTGCGATGCTTCAAACAGTCCGCAAAAAAGCCATATTAAAACGTTACATATAACGACTTTTCTGATAGTTATAAGCGATCTATATCTCCAAATAAGCTTAACAGCCAGAAATCTATCCACTGATAACGCTACGACCGTAAAAATTGATATTTTCGTGCTAATATGAGAAGAAATCGCAGAAATCTTGAATAGGCTCGATATCTTAACTCCACGTGGAAGGCAAAGCATGTACGTTGCGTACAAAGGTTGCACGAAAGCTCCCCCAAGAAAATCACTCAACGAAAGGCTTGCAACAAAAAAAGTCGTAGGCCGCACTCGGAAATAATTATACGGATCTTTGAAAAGAGTCAAAAGAAGAACACTGTTTGTTGTGAATGAAATTAACCCTAACAGTGCGCTACATAATCCTGCCAAAAGCACCACTGGCGCTGTTGCGTAAAGACGTCCTTTTTCATCGTCATTAGTCTCGTTCATTATTAACGCCGATGGCGACTGCTCAAGCTTTTATGTAGAAACTCTTCAGTTCATGATGAATATGGCTGAGGTTAACTATAGAACAGCGAGGTCACATGAAGAGCAAATCGTTTTCAAGCTACGCTAGTACTTTGTAACCTGCGAAACCTTTCCTGAAAGATAAACTTCAATATCTGATTTGATCATGCAACACTAAAAAACAGCATTACTGATGAAATCTCTCTTACATCCAGTGAAACAGGATAAATCCTTCTTGACTGTCCTTATTGTAACCCATGTACATTAGTTACTTCATAAGTATACCTGTATACGAATGGACGAGGGTCCAATTACAACAATGGTCGGCCATGACGTTCTCTTGATGAATATAACATCATTTGCATTAATATTTGGACAAAATTCTGACATAGACAGTCATTGAGAAACTTGCGTGAATACTCAGTAAAAACTCATTCAAAGTTGAATCATTTCCCTTATCTAGTCTCTCAGTAGCTAAGTCGATGAATACTGAATGATTTGCAAGTAGAAAGTATAAAAACAGCCGAGATGGTAAAAGGAAATGAACACTAGAACATTTATCCTTGGGCATAGCTAAAAACAATAATGTTAATAAAAATGTTTGATTGAAAGGATCGCACAACGCACGTAAACAAGTGCACTATAGTTGTATTTTTAGCTGCTCTCCTCAAACAAAATCTAAAAAATATTTGGATAAGCGTCTAGAATAGGCTTCTTTCTTAGCTGGTGCATTCTACAAGCTGAAACAAAAAGGCCAATTTACCTGACATACTCTTTTAAATATTTATGAAATTTTTGGTCATCTGTGCCAATGTTTTTTTAACAAAGCATTTTAAAGGACGGTCAGGTTAACAACCGAAAAAAGACACAACATAAAAGAATGCCTACCCTTGTATGTTCCGCTCCAGACATCATTCTTAATTAGTTTCCTTACTTTGGATCATCACAAAATCACTCGAATTTGATCTCCAACAACAGACGATGCCGCAAAATGTAAAGCTCACAATAGGCGCCTATTAGCATATAAAATATCCGACATGACACCTTTAGTCTTTCCATTGATCAAGCTAAAAATTGCTGAAAAACTGGAATTATCAACCAAAAGTGTGAATACCATTCAATCGATTATGGAAGGAGAAAAATAAATATAACTTTCAAAATAACTATTGACGGGCTTCTGTTTGCCGATTATGTCTTTTTCCCTCGCTTATCAGTTGAATGTTTCAAGTAGATTAAAACCTTTGTATTAAATTCCTTTTGCTTTGCCAATCACTTTTTGCTTCTGTCAGTTCGTAATTAGAGGCATTATGTACTTTGAAGGTTCTTTTTCCTGCCCTCCATGCTGTTCAAAACTCCCTCCTAAGTGGGGATTACTTTAGTAGTTGGTGACTCGTACCGGCTTCGATTTTGAGCCAGGTTCATGAACATACACATGATATGTAAACCATACCAACTTTGAATACTGAGGACAATTTCAAATGCAATACTATTATTTTTATTTTTAGCAGGAAGCGATTAACGATTAACTGACATTTCAATCCTGGTTATTGTACCTTTCCTTATTTTATTGAAGCTGGATCTCCGCTAGCGACATAACAATCATGATGATAATTATATGGGGTGTGCATGTTGCTTATTAAATGTGCTGGGAACGCCGAGACACATATTACAAAACGATCATACCCTTAGGAAAATAGCCTAACATTTTTTTTATGACTATGATCCTATGTTTAATAATGCTTACGCGAGTGAAACTAAAGCGTAGTACTGCTAACTAGTGTTGCTAACTACGCTGTTCTTAAGACGATTCAAATTAGAATTCAAAATTCATGTAAAATGGGGTACCAGAAAAGTAAGCTTTCCGTTGTTTTCAGACTTCTTAGCCAATCGCCTAGTCATTGAAAAAACGAAGATAGTAATCAGCTCGCTGAGCCGTATCCAGCCATGATAATTCCAAACGCCATTAAACACAGCACGCCAGTTACTACCAGTCAAATAAAGGTATATCGTAACGATATCGTCTTAAACAGGCTGACTCAGTCAAATGCTGGTACATTATACGGGAAATGCGAGGACATGAAAATTCAAGTTAAGGATTTTTCCATCTTAATACGTGGAAGTAAAGTGCAGTAAAATGAGCACCGTGATTTTTGAAGCCTTAAGCCCTAAACTACTATGAATGAACACGACAGAATTTCTCCTTACAATATCAGTACAACATCAAGCAGACGAGTGATGAGTATGCAATTTTTGAATTCAATTTTTGAATTACAAATTTTAAATTACAAGTTCTGAAAGGGAACTTTGCAGGTGCTCCAAATGTGTGTTAAGTTTATCACTATGGATGCTAATGCCTGTCATAATTTCTAGAGTTTCAAACCCACGATATATTCACCTCACGGATCTTCACATGTAAAATCAAAGGGCCCCTGTGGCCAACTCTTCGACAACGTATTAAAGAGATATATACTTGTTAAGTTGCTATCAATAAACCTAGGTGTCAAAAAAAGATAGAAAGTAGAACCATTGCAAGTATAAAAATCATAGTACTTGAGTATGTGATGGAAACCCCCCGGGGCGGGTACGTGGATCATTTTTGGCTGGGTATCTGCAGCTGGCTTCTCTGTCGACATCACATTTTAAGTCTGAGTACGATCGAACTAAACCGTTTGATTTTAGAGGGGGGCTGGATGAGTTCAGAAAAAAAATATCCTGCAAAAATAAGCTTGAAACAAAAATTCTTGTGCGGAGTAAGTAGCCTTTCCATCCAAAAATAGGAAACAAAATTTGATCAAAGCAGCTGGCTTGAAAAAAAATATGTATATTGCTCGCCAGGGTTCAAAATAATTTTTCAGCTTTTAGCGAAAATTTGTAGGCTTTTGTGAAAGCTTATTTTTTTTTACCGGCTGTCAATAATAAATGAGCAGTCAGCACATGACTTCAACACTCAGCATGATTAAATTGTTGAAATAATTTCAGTATCAAAATCTTTATTTTTATTGAAATGTTTCGTTGTGGCAATTCCCTTTCTAACAAAGCATAGTGAACAGCTCAATTTTTAAGGGTTTATTCAAGCGTGAAACATACAACCTTGTCTAGACAAACCTGTCGCGCTTCTTCATTCAGAGTCAGAGGAAATCCGTACTGTCAAGCACCGACTTTAATTTGCGAGAAGGCTTTACAAACGACATTAAAGAGAATTTGGCGGAAAATACATGTTGATCTAAGGTAGTGTGTATTTGTAGAAACATAAATCTGGTAATGTGACGGTGTGTACACAAACTCGCATGTTTCAAGATTGAACAAATACGTAGAACGCTGAATACTGAAAACAAAAATACCCCGTAGCGCGCTCCAAATTTCGAAACTTTATACTCGTTTACGTTCCTTAAAAGCTTTTAAAACATTTCTTAGCGGCTTGATTGTCTGATATATAGTGTTCACCAACACATGACAGTGACTTTTACTTCATTTGGACTATCAATAAGCATAATATTTTCTGTTTTTTGGTGAAAAATCGCTGGTAAGTGTGTTAAACGTTCCGACTGCTATTTTGAACCCTAGCTCACACTTCGGTGCTCCTCGTTATGTTTACGCCTGGACGTTTCAAAGACCCCTAAAATTAAGTCTTCAAGTTGATCAATTTTGCCGTTGTGTATTATGAACGACACTGACCATAACTTTTACTTATCAGATAACGAAGCTTTTCTAAATGGTGTGGTTCACCTAATACGCGAAGACTCTTTTTTTAACAAGCCAAGTTTTTTGCACTTTTTTTTGTCCCAAAAGATCCTCATATCTTCGTAAGCCCTTGGAATGGCGTACAGAGTTTGGTTGTGAAGTTGCTTGCACAGTACACAGGCACGGTTCGTTGCTACACGTTTATGAAATTTCTTCCAAGCGAAGTATTCTCTGTAGGCGGTGTCATTTCCGTCTAAGTAAAGCAAATACTGAGCAAGATGTTTGGGAGAATCAAAATCTCGAACATCAATGTAGGAATTTGGAATAGCGAGGTCCTTGTAATCGGCTCCGCCCATAACGATAGGTACAATATCATTGTCAATCGCATTTTCCCAATATTTTTCAGTCATGTAATCAGGACAGTTACCGTTTTCAAACGCCAAATAAAACTTGTGTCGCCTTAGCAACGCGTGGCAGACAGGTGAACCACGTTTCCAAGGACAACGTAAATGGCCGCATAAACCATATATGGAAACATCGATGTAGTTTTGTAATTCCATAACGTAGTCATATCGTTCAGTAGCCTGACAGTTGCTAACCAACCAAGCAACTTGTCTATCTTTTCCAGCTGTGAGATATTTAGCTGTGGGATATTTCTCAGAGGGCTTTTCTAAAGTTATATACTTTCCGTAAGGTGTATACACTTCTGAGTCCCGGCTGTAAGACATCGTCCAGTTAAAAATACCAGCAAACCCATTGATGTCCATAGGTACGTGCTGTGGATTTTCCAGAACAAAATAGAACCATATCTGTTCCGACGATATGCGACTCGGAAGAAATTTAGGCATGTCGCGTGCATGAAAACCAACAGCATCCGCTTCTAATATCCTACTCCTGTTATACGTCACTAGACAACTAGAAACCGCGCAGTTCATAAACGTCGTGTGTCCCTCTTCAAATGGCAGACGAGTGGGTCCTAAGGAGGGATCATTCACCCATTTTTGTCCAAAATATGGGGTGTAAAGCAATATCAGCTTTTTCCTTGATTCCTCTCCTTGATCAGCCTGTCTCACGACTCGCTGTGCAACAGTGAAGTTTACAAAATACGTCTCTCGGAAAAATAACATATTTTTAAACACTGCGCAGTAGAAGACAAAACTAATTGCGATAAATAAGAGAAGCAATTGAGAACCTGAATTTTGTCGAGAGAACATATTTCTCAAATGTCTCCAAACTCGTTTTGTCCATCTAGGAAGCATGAAGGACTAAATTAGCGTCAAGTGAACAAAGGGATGATGGGTTCCTTAATTGAACCCTTAAAAGCTGCTTGTTCGAGCGAACACGACAATATCAAAATGGCAGCAGGTTCATAGCAGGTTCACACAACTGGTTATAACAACCCGGAATCGACATTCACACCATGGACAGAGAAAATCCGACCAAAATACCAAAATTTAGTACCTTGGCACTTGGTAGAACACAATTCGATTCCTTTTATCTCTTAAATCTATGATTAAATCTAGTTTCACGGAATCTGGTTAAGGAAAACGATCTCTGAATCAGTGGTAAAACTGTCACCAGTGGTATTTGAATTTGACGGATCGATCTATTGATCTAAGCAACAAGCAAACAACTCAATAAATAATTGTTTAACTTGCCTATAATCCGAAAAAAAAACCTAGCACTAATGAATTTAAAAAAAAAAACAAATATATCGCCCAGCTCTCAGTTTAGACGTGGAACTATTGATGGACATGACAAAGGATTCATGATCTGTCTGCTTTTCGGACTCCATGCTAAATCACTCACGAGTGAAGATACTCCTTACCTTTAACAAAGGTTGACCGGCTCGATTCTTGGATCTGATTACTCAAAAAAAATTTTTGCTAGTCCAGGCCGGGTTTTATAAAGTACTTTGACTTAGTGCTTTGGTGGGCCTTGCCAAACGTTCTACTAATTATATCTTCATTCTTTAGAGCTCTTTTGCAACAACTTATAGCTCAAGCCTGCATCTACCCTGATACAAGCGTCTATAAAGTCCGACAAGTCAGAGTCATGCTTGACTTTTGATCTCGGACAGTTTGGGGCCAGCTGCCTCTCGAAATACCGTGCATGTTCAGTAATCCACGGATCCACGCCACAAATCTTGTAACTAAGGTAGAGTGTCCTATTGGTTAGTAGGAGGCACACTCCTGAATCACCGTCATGGCGTCGGAGTAAAGAGCTTGGTCTGTAACAACTGACTTCACTTTCCTCCTTTGCATTCCAGTGTATCAAACGTTTTGAATGTTGGAAAAGTAGTAAGGCTCACTAGCCATATTTTAAACATTTTTGCAGTTTTTTGAAGGAATTATTATCCCTCTCACATATGCTGGAGATGAGAGTAATATCGTGTAACTGAAACCACGCTCTCTCTAACACCATACCCTTGTAATTTCTTGATTCCTTTATCCTGAGAAATTCGATGCAATACCGAGCACTCTAGCTGTTCTTTGATCGGCCCAACAAAAAAAGGAAATCGTGGGAAACTGAAAGGGAGATTTAACAATCAGATCGCTGGCACAGGCGAAAAGCAATTTGATACAGTTTACAAAGATGAAGTACCTATTAAGGAAATAATTTATTGCTGAGCGTAAAACAGAATGCGTAGAAATAACCCATTTTATAAATTCTACATTTTCTCAATAAATAGTTATTTCGGTCTTTTGTATCACCAATTTCCTCATTTGCAAGCCTGCAGGGAATAACTCATCCATAATCAGATTTTATCCAAAGTACTCGGGCAAATTCCTGGTTTTCTCCTTTTAAAGCCTAAGCAAGGGAAAAAGAAAATCAAGCTTTAATTTTATGAAGACTCGACATTTTCAACAATATTCTAAACGTCTTTGTCCTTTGTAACATGCATAATTCATGCTGCCATTATGGCAAACACTTTGCCTCGGTCGATATTTGCTAATCAAATGTATTATATATATTTTAAAAAGCCTTGAATATGAACTAGTATCGCAGAGGTCAGTGGTTCGAATCCCGTACAGGCCTGATTTTTTTCAGGTCTGATTTTTGCTATCGCATAAATAGCGCTATCTACTGCGAAAGATCGTGCATCATACGTATTTAATACCGCAGTTCAAAAATATATGAACTTCATATATTCATTGTATATGAATCACTCAGTTAGAAAAAAAGGTCATTATTATGCCAGAGGCAATGCAACCTGCTCGTACGTTTGCTTGGGGCTAAAAGAGGTTATACCAGAGAAGATCCATGGATTAAAGGCCTTTCAACCAATTATCAGTGAGCAATTATACCAACTTATCACTTACTAAAAAAAAAAAGGTCCATATCCAGATTGTACTTGGGGAAATTTTAGCTTTTAAGATCAATACTACAATTTAATTTCTATAATACTACGAAAACGTTAGGCTTCTAAATGATCGAAAACAGGAAAACCTTTCTTTTCCGCACCCTGTTTCGAGTGATATACACCCATACAGCCCGAACGTACAGAGTACCGTAAAAAATTATTTCGTGGAGGACATGATTAAAACAAAACGCATGGATTACTCGTAGATGGTCAAATGTATTATTGTGAAAAGGTTTGAGACTGCAGTCATCTCTGGCTCGCTCATTTACAGTGTGTACGAAAACTTTCAAATCATTACAGCCACAACTCAATGAATTCTCCTAAGTCTAAGGAGTGAGTGATTTCCAATACTATAACATGGACCTTTCAAGGACTAATTCGCTTCAACGACTTAAAACTACATTGTTAATTTCCACTAACTGCTAGGGCCCCTATTTTATCACATAGGTTTTCCAGTAATAATAATAATAGTGATGATAAACAATCTTCAAAGAGGAAGCTTCCACCACAGTACGTGGCTTTCAGGGAGGTCCTTACAGTTCAGTTGTAAAGAGACTTTCTAAATGAATCTAGCGTTCTAACGAATTACCTCAAGTTTCTTAACAATGCAAGAGTATTTCCTTTTCGTGACGTCATCATCCACGTCTATAAAGTAATCTGATATCCCAATGTGCACTTCGATGCGCTCCAGCCGCGGGCACGCACCTAACGGACGTAACACAATTTTAATTAAGAGAATTGCGCAATTTTTGGGTAAACAAAATCAGGCGTCTGGAGAAAAAAAAATTCAGATAAATATTCAGTTGTTGTTACCGAATAATTCCTTAATGGCTCCGGGAGAGACTGGGGTAAATGTAAAGGATATAGTTTCCAGGCCTCGCAGTCCACACAGACACATGGCGTGGGCAATTTCTTCGTTGATCGCAATCGTCCGATCAAGTTCCAGCTCTTGGAGCCTCAGGCAACCTTTGACTGAGAAAAGACACAGCAGTGAAGTGACATCTTCATTCCCCACATCATATCATTCGCATGATGAATTCATCACAGAGAGTGTTTAAACTTTAACAAAGTTTACAGTGCTTACCGATATAAATAAGTCCCGCGGACGAGAGACTGGGTCCGCCAACCGACAGATGACGCATATTCGGCCAGCAGTTTGCTATCGTTTCCAGGCTCTTGTCATTGAATCGTCCAGGATGGTCACTATAGGAAAAAGTAAATTTGTGTTGGATGCATGTAATTTTTATACAATCACCTTGAGATGCCAAACGAAACAAGATATATTCACGGTGGACTTACCACGGAAACATCGGTGAAACTCTAAGAGTGACAAGCTGTCTACACGCCCATAAAGCCCATAATGCCTCAGGGCAAGCGGGATATGAATCACTAATGTATATTAATGCTTGTAGCTCTTTGCAGTGAGAGCCTGCCAGAGCTAAACACCTAAAATAAAATCAAGGCAAACAGTGAGTATTGTTACTTATTCTTTATTTGTTTTTGGTGCTAGTTTGCGTTTTTTCTGTTTAGTAACTCTACTTTACAGTATTAGTCTCCTTTGTTAATTTTTTTTTTCTGATGGTAACACCAGTATGTGTTTTGCAAAGCTTTCAGGTTTTTACTTCGTTATGGTCATGCGTATTCTACACAACGTACCTGTCTGATATAAATACACCGCAGTCCTCGACGTGCAGGCTCGACAAGCTTGAACCAGCAGCCCTCAAAAGACACTCCATCCCTCTCTCGAAATGACACCTAAAAAATTAAGCATATGAAACGTTGGCAAAAAATTGGAGATATAAGCTTAATCAAAGTAAACAGGGCGAATAAACAGTGTTACCATATTGATTGTATAAATATTATCAAAAAGTGTGTTCGCATTACCATCGTCATGATGAATAAAACGTCCACGCATTTATCGCTCGTTGTATAGAATTCAAGGAACATGAGAAAAATTACTCTTTTCTCCCTACTCAAACAACTAAGAGAAGAAAATCCCCCGTTCACTTTTACCAAGCTTTAAAAGGCGTGCAGTGCAACGTTAAGGTTCTTGAGAGGAGTTGCAAAACGAGGTGATGGAGCTGTAAAAGGCTATGATATAACTATAACGGTATGATTAAAATTAGATACATGAACGATAGAAAGATGAGGCTAACGGAATAACTGCTAACTTCGTAAAGGCCTCACCGCAAATCCTCTGATGTATTTAAAGCATTAGATTTGTCTCTTGATCTTATTTTCCTCAGCCCTAAAAGTTCACAACACGTCCTCACTTTAGAAATCGTTTGAACAATTGAAAAAAACTTAAATGGATGGCAAACATTCCGCCTAATCATCAACGACTAAGAGTTAGTTTCTTATTAAATCAATGATGGCTAAACTCAAGGTACATGGCTGCCTCAATCAACAATTTCACAACTTAGTCTCGATAATGGCCTTCAACTTTCCCTCCAAAGCCATCTCCTCCACCTACCTATTCATCTATGCTTTTAGTAAGTCACATGCAGCGTACACGAACTGACAGTAAGGACTTTACGAACCAGAACGCGACGCAGCCTGAAACGTCACCGGAAGTAATTTGTTCCCAAAGTGCTTCACTGCGCATGCTTCGCGCTAAACTGCAACGCGTCTTCTTCACGTTTAGAACACGAGGTTGACAATTGCAGCGTTTCCAGTAAACGTGAGTAGTTTCTATTAAATTTCAACTAAAATTAAGTTTTCTTTTGCTACCTTATAGGTAAAACTGTTTTTCTGAGTCCATGAAAGTGTTATTTATTGTAAAAAATACCAAACAAACATTTTAATTTGCCTTTTACTGCAGGTCAATCGGTTACAGCTACGATGAATGGACAACACGCAGACCCACCGAGTTCGATACCAAAGTCGAAAACTGGCAAGTAAGTCCAATTTAGTTTATTAGAAGATTCAATTTCCTGCCCTGCTTAACTATACGATGAAAGTGAGTTTAAATTGTATATTTATGTTTTTCATTGAAAACAAACTAAAACAGACTGTTCTTTTTTCACGCAGTAATGTGATGTAGTGGACAAGCGAGCATGATGTCCTGTGATGCAGAGGTTGTTTCCGAGAATCCGTTCAAAACAAGAAAGGGTTCGTCGCAAAGAAGCGAAGTAGTTTCTACTGAATTTCAACTAGAATTAAATTTTCTTTTGCTACCTTAAAGGAAAAAATGTTTTTCTGAGTTCATTATGTCTGGAATATCAAGAACTTCACCGAGTAAATAAATATCGTTCTTGAAAAACTGAAACTCAGTCTTACACTCATTATCTGACATAGAATCAAGATCGAAGCGACCATACTTCCAATAAGGAGATTCGAGATTTTCAGAAGAATTTAAATCGTACAACAGGGCAAACTCTGTATCAGCAATGCTTCCATCTTGATAGGCAAACAATAAAGCTTCCCTTGCCTCTCTGAATGTTGCCATTTATGACGTGTAACAGCAGCTATAAAACGAAAATATGTTTAGCGGAGTTTAAAGGATTTGCACAGGTCTGTCTCTGTCGTCGCGTTCGCATCCGTAACTTTGTTTTTCCCGCGCTCGTGACGGCGTTCTCGCCCCGGGCTCTTCTCGGTTTCGGTGTTTTCAAACCGAGTCGCGTTCTGGTTCGTAAAGTTCCTAGTTCCTTTACGAGACGAGGAAAAATGATTGATTCATTGGAGACCCAACATCAGCTTGTTGTTCAATGTCATGGAATAATATTCTACCGATCCGACACGTTTCATGTCCATGAAATGTAATATAGAATTTGAAATGATTGAGAAAAGAAGGAAAAAAAGTATGATTTCAGACCCTAACCAACTTGTGATTGCATTACAAGGAAAACAAGAAGCTTGTCAAGAGTCTATAGACTTTATCAAACAACATACATGAGTTACATCCCCATCTTTCATTCACATTTACTCCACATTTCATTTTTCCCTGACTTTTTTTAAAGACATAACTTTTCCCTTCCTCAAGAGAAATTTCCTGACTTTCCCTGAACTAGATACAATGAATACATGAAAGTTCATATATTCCCTGAACTCGAAGAAATTTTTTCCCTGACTATTTCTTGATCTGTGGCAACCATGGAGGTATTCCTGTACTTAAAAAACAGCAAGAAGAAACAAAAAAGTGTTTGATGATTCTCTTATCTTCAAAAAAAACACCATCAGCCTGGCGACAGCAATAATTCTTTAAACGCTGTCAGAATCGTTTTGATAGTAAACAATACGTTTAGCGTGTAGGTTGACTATGTGAGGACAAAAGCATCTACCATCAGCCCCTTTTTTTAACGCGATTTTTAAACAGACCTTTGAGCTTTAGGAATTGCGTGGAGCTGCATCTCCTAGAAATTACCTGAAGAGCCTGCAACAAAAACAACTAAATTAATCTTTTTTCCCACTTTGTACCATGCAGACGTTTCCTCGACAAAAATGAAATGAAATCAGTGAAATTGTTACAAAACTAACAAAACCCTTGCAGGGCACTCACCATATTATTCAGCGATATCCCGTGTAAGGTCACGCTTTTCCAAAGCGCAGGATGTTCACTCAGTGCACGCCATTCACGGCACACTCGAGCTAGGCCGCAGAGCTCAACTGGATTTAGAAACTGAAATATAAGTAGCAAGGCGGATCTCTTACGCTGGCCTATGTTTTGCTTGGACCGTTGAGGAAAATCACCTTTCAGAAAAAAAGTAGTACTTTATTTAATCTGAAGTAAAATCATCTTATTGATAGACATCAGAACGAGTGAATTAAAACCCCAGAAGGGAACATCGTTCCATTAAACAACATAGAATTCTCAGAGCCATAATTGTGCATGAGAAATGTATAGAGGATAGAGTGGAGAATTGGTGTGGAGATCTTGGAAGTGGAAGGGTTAATTAGCAGGAAAGCGGCCACTAAGCTCGGGAAAACGCGACTAATCAATTAATAATTGGGATTACCTTTGCACCTGATTGGCTCAGAGCGTGGAGCGAGTTTTCATGAAACAAAAAATCGATTTTTGATGGCTTACTTCCAGCATCGGTGGGAAATTGTTCGCCACTTTTGCTGCAATCGCTGATATCCTCGGCTTTACCTTGCAAAGGCACGGCCAAGTCTGGTTATATGGTCGATTGACTGTCGATGAATGAAAGCGCTTAAACGGCCCAGATTCGCCGTATAATTTCTTAGATAAGATTGATACAAATCAAAAAACACAACCAAGTTGAAGTAAAGCACAATTCTAACCAAACTATACGGTTTCCAACATGAAACAAAAAACAACAACAACAAAAAGCACATCGCAAACTCGAGGCAGCCAGTCTCTATAAACTGATTCTTTAACTCCTTGTTGCCATAGCAGGCAGCGTAAAAGCCTATAATCAAAACCAACATGTGTATTAACCCTTTCACCCCCACGAGTGATGACCAAGGCGGAAGTTCTTATCACAATATCAACACAATATCAAACAGACAAGTGATAAGATTAAAGAGAAATGTCAACAATAGGATTATTAGTTGATCCAGTACAAATTCTCCAAACTAACATCATAAGAATTGTATGGCAGACAGTAAGGAGAATTACTAAGGAGATCTTGAGAGTGTAAGGCCGAGGTTAAGGAGACTTTGCAACATCAAGCATAACGGGATAGGACCAACGGAACACAGAGCTGGGGTTGTATAATCAAACCAAATGCCGGATATTCTACGAAAAAATATATCTCTCTGCTTGTTTACACGTTGTGGTGAATGTTTATTTACTTTACCTCTGATCCTTTGCTCGATTCCTTTCCTTGGTGTGGAAGTCTTAATGGATGGCGACAAATGAACCCATTCAAAAGATTCATTTACTAATCCGCTCTCATCCTCTACGTCACTATTCAAGGGAGTTACAGATCTGAAACTGTTGGAGACGCTACTCACAGTTCCAACTGAACTACTTCGTTTTCTTGTTCCTCCCAGGCAGAGCTTCTGCCTTAAACGCTCCTTTTTGGAGTCTCGAGTATCATTGACTTTTGGTGACCCTGGTTAAACACAACAAACACTTAGTAAATTTAGCCTCGCCCTCCATCCTCAGGAGTGTAGGGATCCTTTGTCGCTTGGAAGTTGTATCTATAAGAAGTCGAAAGGGAGGAGCCGATTTATGGAGCTACTGTACGATGGCCCAGAAGGCTCAAAGCAAATAAAAAATATACTGCAGCAAATTTAAAAAAATAAAAACGCAAAGGAAAAAAAGTTCCGCAACAAATAAAAAATGCAACGCAAACAAAAAATACTGCAGCAATTAAAATATGCAACGCAAACAAAAAAAAGAAAAAAGAAAACGCAAACAAAAAAAATTGAAACGCAACGCCAAGGGAGACTGGGTAATAGTTCTTTCTTAGTTTCCCGCCAACACTCGTTCCATCCTTAGCTTGTTCTCCTTTCCGAAACCATGTTTTGCAGCGAATGTGGAAAGTCTTTGCCACAGTTGGCAAAATTTTGTTCGAATTGCGGTTCTAAATCGACATCTCCTACTAAGGCTTCTACCATCGGATTTTCCGAATTTAGAAAAAGGAATGAAGAAGAAAGAAGAGGAAAGTTTGAGCCCAAAGGGAAGAAACCCAAAGTGACTACTGCTAGTAAGAAGAAGGATGTTATTGTCAATATAGGAGTAATGAAATACTGTAATGGTGAACTTAAAAAGTGTAGAGGGAATACATTGCCAATTACTATTACCACAGATGCAAGTGCAAGTCAGATAACGGAGAAAGCAGTCACTAAACATACAAGTCACGATAAAAGCCTGCATGATGGATGAGAGTATGTTCCTCTTTACCCCGACGGTAGCGAGATAGTCAATATACCAGGATCTAATGAGCCCTTCGTATTGGAGAAATACAGAGAAGAAGTTGGAAGGCAGTACAAGAGAATAACATTATCAGTACAAAATCAGATTTTCTGTTTTCCGAAATGCCCAAGATGTTGAACGTGGAAAGCGAACCAGAAACTTCCAGTGATGATGAAGAGTTGCAGAAGAGCATTTATGATAGCTCAGCTAAAGTAAGTGGTTAAAGTATATTGTTTTACATATAAATAAAAAAGAAGTGGTGACATTTAGGGTAAAAACGTAGGGGCATTTTAGACGTTAACTTCATTACCTGAAAGATTTCATTACTTTAGGTGCCGATTATTGAGTAGTTTTAGTGACGACGGTCTTTATTCGTATACTTTTCTTTTGTCCTGTGGCGGGATGTCAAAATCATAATTAAAACTTTGCTAATGCACTCACTTATCTATGCCAAGCCCACAGGGGGTGGGGGTCGGGCAAAGGGTTAGCATTCTTTTTTACAGGGAGAGGATTTTTTGACAGAAATTATAAGCTAATGTGAGTTTATGAATTCTCATTCTCAGGGTCATTCATCCAACTTAAGAAAAACTGAGCCCAATGTTTGTTGTGCAATTTGTTTGGAGGAAATATCTAAAGATGAAATTGCTGCCAAGCCAAATAGTTGTGGAGATGTCTTTTATGAGGTTTGTCTCGCAGAGTGGTTAGTCAATTGTGATTCCACTGCAAAATGCCCTGTCTGCCAGAAAGTCTTCACCTCAAGTGCAAGCACCTCCATTGCAAACAATACAAACATGAGCAGTTCAAACCAAAGCCAGAAAGATTATTTAAACCCCAAATGCCAGCACCTCCATTGCAAACAATGCAAGCATGAGCAGTTCAAACCAAAGCTAAGTTTATCAGACATCCAGTGGCCTTGACTATATGTATGTTAACAGACAGTATGGGGACATACTCTATGTTTCTGATGATTCAGATGGAGAGGAAAGTTATGAAAGTATTATACACATTCCTGAGGAGACTGAAGCTGGCACAACAAACACATTTACCAAAGATCTTCAAATGCTGTGTGAATGCAAAGCACTTGAATTGGAAGAGAAATCTTACATCAGGTTTGATTTGATAAATTTCTCAATTTTGGAGGTTACTGATTGGGGGCGGGCTGTTGTGGGGGGCTAGTGCAGGACTTTAAAAACAGCTCTATTATATTGATGAATTTTGTTTAATGAAGTTAATGTTTGAAATGAAATGGTCCGAACTGAACTTCGGTAGATATGTGTATTAGTACATTAGGTGGACCGTCGCAGTGAATAAACAATCTGGGTGATTAATGGGAAGCCCGAAAATATTTTCAGGTCTTTCAACATTCTATTACAATTTCCTAGATTGTTCATTCGCTGTGATGGTCCACCTACTATACTAATACATGAAGTTAAGAATCTCATTAGAATCTCATTTTATTCATGTATTTCAGTTTGGCAAATCAATTTTACATGGTTGAACACTCTTGCAATACAACTTATAAACAGCGACAGAAGTCATTTTGCTTATTTTTAAATAAATAGTTATGTACATACTTTCAGTTGAAACATGTGTACCCTGTTTGTTGAGCTACTGTTTCAAATCCCTCAAAACAGTGCCTTTCTTACTTACAACACTCACTTTCTAGTTAGAAACTACCAGTAATGTCCTGTTATTTTTCTCAGGTTCAAAGTAAGAAGAAGCTCTTTATGGGAAGACACAAAGATGAAATGTGACAGGGTAAAGAAGGAAGATCTTAATAAAAATAGTTAAGTAAAAGTGCAATTTGTGGGTGAGGCTGGGGTTGACCAGGGAGGGCCCAAAAGAGAATTCTTTTCCTTAATCCATAAAGCATTATATTCATCTTTGTTTGTTGGGGAAGAAGGAAATGGTAAAATCTTTGCACATAATCTAATTGCACTTCAGCAAAATGATTACTTCAAGTATGGTTTATGTTGTGGTTTGGCCATTGTTAATGGTAGTGGGGGTCCCCAGTTTTTCTGTCCACCAGTTGTGGACTATCTTTTACATGGTGATGTTAAGCATGTTAAGAGCAATATTGACCCAAAGTTATTTGAAGAGAAAGCTAACTCTTATTTCAGTGAATCATTTCATGATATGGGCTATACCAAAGCAATAGTCTTTTCCAATAAGGCCGAGTTTTTAACAGCCGCCACAATCCATTACACTTTAACACCTTCTCTTGGTGAAATGAATCAGTTTATTGATGGGTTAAACGCAGTTGGGGTTTTACACATGCTGAGGAATCACCCCATTGAGGCAAGGAATATATTTGAATTTTCTAGTAATACTTAAACTGCAGAATTAATAGATGGCCTATTTACTGTCAAGTTAGCTCCTGAAGGAAGCAACAAAAGTGAAAAAGAAAAGACCATTCTTTTTTATTGGAACCAATTGTTGGGAGACATTGGACAAGGTCTTGTTAAGAGTGAGGTCTATGATAGTAGTACTGATTCCTATGTTACAGTAAATATTTCTCTTGAAGGTATATTAGCATTTTTAACAGGGAGTAGGAGTATCCCTCCATTAGGTTTACATCCCAGGCCTTCAATTGGGAAGGCCTGGGAATAAAAAGCTCTACGTTAGCACTTGCTCTAATGTACTGTATATTACAGTTACAGACAATCTGTTATCTAGTTATGGGTCATTTACAGGAGATTTCATATTTTGCATGCTTAACTCTCCAGGTTTTGGCATTGTTTAGAAGAAAGTTTACAATCATAGTCATGTGTTTTACTTTACAGAATGCATAAACACTTTTTAGCAGGTGGAGCAACTTTGCTATTAGTAAACTAATCAAGTTGCAGTTTTAAAAATGTTACCTTTGATAGGTTTGACAGTTCTGAAGTAAATGATTAGAGTGGTTTTCATAAACAATTGAAACAGGCATTAAAATAATACACAGAAGTGATTACTATACCATTGTTTCCTTTTGAAGTTATTGACATATGCACATACTACTTGATACAAGTTTCATGTATTTCTGAAAACTACTCTACTATTAAATGCAAGCAGATAATGACATTGTATGATTTTGTAAGAGCTCAAATAATATATACCCATGAAATTCCTTATAATTATAGTCCTATAAGCTTTTCTATTTTTATTTCAACTATTATTAATAACTATTTGACTTAAAGTGCTATAATTTCTTTCACAGTTGAAATTTATCATGCATTTGTAGATTACATTTAATTGTTTTGGGAATACTGTTCCATGGGTTTATATATTGCACTCTATGACAATTATGTCACATGTTACAGTTAAGTTGGGGTTGCACAAAGTTTATAATTTTACAAATAATACAATGTAGTACATGTTATCCGTTTGTAAATTAACAAGCCTTGATGTTTATAAAGAATTATCAGTTTTGTATTTGATAATTAAATTGATTACTTGATACATGTGCTTGCTTATTTATAGTCATGCAGTCATATTTTTTCTTAAGTTAAGTTCCATAAACATACAGTCAAGTACCTAATCATAAATTTGAAACTATATCATGACAATTTCCTTTTGCTGTACATCTATAATTCCCTACTAGGGTTCATTTGCAGAGTTACCTGTTAGCAATAATTGATAAGGTTTTAAAGAGATGGAACGCCTCATCAGGAGTGTTTGGGTACTGAAGCATCTCATTATGCGGAACAAAATCAAAATACTCTTGGTATATAGCTGAATCATTGTCATCATCACCATGTACATATACTTCCACAGCATTTATCTTTTCAGCTGGAATTCTCACCTTGCAGTCAATACCATCAGAACGATGAGGTAAGTGGTAAAGTACATTAGGAATGCCAGGCACTGTGCTATACCTTGATGGGCGTATTCAGTGAGTGTTCCAATGATGTTTCACTTTGTCCAATTCATCTTGAAGTACCCTTTCATAGCAAAACCACAAGCATTCCTTGCTAAGCTTAGTGTCCACTAATCCAGTGTTTACTGTGTTACTAAAATGATCTATCCACCAAGATGTTCTTGCTCGTCTTAGAGATGACCACCAACATTCGATTCTTTGATTTGCTGGTGATGTTCCATACCTATGAGATTTTTCACCAGCAAATTCATCATTGCCTTCCTGCCTAAAATATGATTGGATAGCAGCTACAGTGCCATTTTCTGTGCCACAGTCTGTTCTTACAAGAATGGGACATCCAGAGCATTCTCTGACACAACCAAGAAAAAAACACCAATAACTTCTGGTTTATTATTAGACTTAGCTACCTTAAGCCAAAGCACTTTTCGGCTGTAGCCATCTACTGCCCCGTGTATTGGGAACCCAAATGGTTTAAGCTTATCATAACCTTCAAAACCAAACAAAATATGGTATCAATAATGATTAAAGGGATGCATGATTACAATGTTAGTGATAATGACAATATATAATGGTGATGATCAGGAATATGATAATAATTTTGTAAGGCCCTGTTAGAGGAGGGAAGAGGAAGTCTTGATAATCCATAATGTTGCTTGAATTAATAATCAACAATTCTACTCGTGGTGAATAGAGTACTGAAGCATTAACGTCACACTGACACGGCAGTGATTTTTTCTGGAGACAAATGAAATAATAATAATAATAAATCATATTTTAAGAGGACACTCCCATCACGTCAAGTGGTTTTAAGGGAGGTCCTCAGTAACAAAATAACTGAAAGTTTAAAAGCTCAGATATACGCACATTTCAAATTAAAAATATACGAGAAGCTTGTTTGTTTCTAGAGAAATCGTTGTTATGGTCGTCAAGCTGCAGTACTCTAAATCCTTGCTCAAAAGATGCCTATAATCCTTAATCTTAAAATCCTGCCAAGGCTCTCGAGGATGATCGGGGATTATGCAAGGCTGTTTACCGATGAATTACAATCTATATCAATTCAAGTATAATACCGTCGATATGCCAGCAAAAATTGGGACCACAACTTGAATATCTTCGTCTTTTCAGACGCCGTCGTCTTTGTTGAACTCCTTGCGGATTCAACTCTCAAAATGTCGGCAACACGTTGTCTTGAAACATGAACATGATGTTCTATTCGCAATGAATGCCATACTGATCTATATCCCTGAAGTTCCCCGGGTCCTGAACTTAAACTTTGAATTAAGTTCCTCAGCTGTTGATCGTCAACGGATGACCCCCTTCTTCGAAGGCCGTATCCTCTTAGCCGTCGTTTCAAAGTTGCTAAACTTATGACAGTACCATGCTGCTCCTTTAAAAAATCGATAATAACTCTATTTTCATACCCTTGTTGAAAGTAATCTTCTATAATCCTACGCAGATCGCTTTCGTCTATACCCAAAAGCGAGTTCCAGTTTATGCTGTTTTGGCGGGAAACTAAGAACTATTACCCAGTCTTCCTTGGTGTTGCGTTCCAATTTTTTTTGTTTGCGTTGCATATTTTATTTGCTGCAGTATTTTTTGTTTGCGTTGCATTTTTTTATTTGCTGCGGTACTTTTTTTCTTTGCGTTCTGATTTTTTTATTTGCTGCAGTATATTTTTTATTTGCTGCAGTATATTTTTTATTTGCTGCAGTATATTTTTTGTTTGCGTTGAGCCTTCTGAGCCACCGTACTACTGTTTATAACGGACTAACTAAAGATATATTAACGGTGATAAGCATAATGTCAAGTATGTTGCCCGAGAAACGAACTTTCGAATTCGAGTTTTAACAGCTATTGAGGTCAGGGAATATTTAGAGTAATCATAATCTTGAGAGATGAGTTTTTTTTATTTAAATGACTATTTATCACAATTTTCACGCCGTGGTAAAACCACCAAGGAACTTAAAAGAGGGGAAGTACTCTTAAAGAAAAAAGAACTGCAATTACCAAAGTATTATACCAAAAAAAACATCATGTCAAGTGTCCTATTTCTAAACACTTTTCCGCAAGATGAAGTAAACCAACATTAAGGATGACTTAACACTATTTGAAAGACCTATATGTCTGGGCGTTGATAGGACCATAATTGCTTCTTCAAAACCATTGACCCATCCAGGCTCAATCAAAGCGTTTACACCTCAAATTTTTTAAAAAACTTTATGAGCGCTTGTTTATTGGACAAAAGAAAAAGTCGAAATACAGTCAAGCAAGCATCTTCGTAAATTCTCTTTTTTTAAGAAACCGCATGGGTGGGGCAACTCTTCTTGCTAGAAATATCAGACAGACAGACAGATAACCTGTGTAGTTTTGTGTGCACTTTGAAGCGCCACGCGGCGGAGCAGTGAAAATGAACGGTATGAAGTTGTGCGGCTTCGCCGCTTTTCACTTTCAAAGCGTAAATAAAACCACCTTATACGTAAAATGACAGAGAAACTGACAGACAACCTAATTCACTTCACTCAGACCGAGAGAATCAAGCTATATTTTTATTTCAGAAAGTGATCTCGTATCCTACCTGGACCTCTCTTTTCTTTGGTAAACTTCCTCCTAAGCTTGCTGATACTGAACTTACGATCCTTGTTGGTGAGCATAGGAGAATTTCTGAAACTTTCACCAAATCTAGAATCTTGCCGAAGATTACTAGGAACAGTTAATCCTTTCTGATAAATTGACGCCACTGCCGGGGGCTCTCTAGCAGCCGAAACATCTGCTTTCACTGGACCTACACCGACTTCTTCTCCACTAGGGACAGTGGGTAGTCGCCGACCTGACCCTCCGCGGGAAACCCTACGCATGTTTGTTGTATCGCGGGATATATGTGATTCAGATGACGTTATCGACAGTGTTTCGTCAGATTGTGATAATTCACTGTCTGTGCTTAAGGCACGTGTTTTCCTGGTAGCCTGGGGGAGCTTTCTTCTTTTCCCTGAGCCCGTTTTCCGAGCTGGGCGTTGGACGGAGACATGAGAATCCCTCACGTTCGTTGTTCTCGCATCAGGAACATTGGCAACGGTTCTTACCTCAGGAACGTGGGCTACAAAGGTCTCTGTACATGCCACCCTGGCCATTCGCACCTCCTCAGGCTGAACGACAAGTCCGGCCGAAGATTGGAGACAAAAGTCGATGCTTTCCTCTTTTGGCGCGAAAACTTCGTCCAAATCAACAGCAATAACTTGGCTGTCACGCAAAGCGTCTTTTAAATCCTTCTCCCCATCAACCTCAGACGATTGGGGACATTTTAGATAATCTACAAAGTTCACATCAACCGATGGGTTTAGCTCTGGGCTAACGTGCTGCCAATCATCTTCTAAATCCTCAATATTTGCAGGCTCACTCTGTGCAGTGGCCTCAGTAGACCACTTTCTCTTATCTCGCGTAGAGTCACTCTGCTTGTTGGGGATCGATTTGTTCTTCTTTAATTCCCTTAACTGTTTCTCAAGCATTCTTACATAATCAGCAATTTCGTTCCTAGCTCCAATCTGCTGCTGGTTCGTATCTTCCACAAGTTTATTCATGGCGGTAACAATCCTGTAAAAAAAAAGGGAAAAAAAACTCAGAACAAATATGACCACGAAGTACGTGTAGTCTCTCAATCCTGTTAGCCCATTACTGATGACGCCCCCTCGTTTCATGAGCATGAAGAGTATTAATGTTGTTTCTCTGGGAAGCCCAGCGCAAGTTACCTCTCAGCTTTAAGCCATCACATTAGGCACTGTGATAGTTAACTGTCTTGTCCAAGAACATCCCTCGTTAATAGGGTGCTTATAGCCTTAATTCCATGAGCTGTAAGCCAGTAAAGAAATATTCGTATCATTTAGAAACTGAGTACGCTCAGAATAGAGTTTAGATATCCAGAAGCCCAACATCTCTTTGCTTTTGACGTAACCCCTTACCTATTACCAAATGTACTTGGGCAAAATGTATGATATAGACACCCTATAAAAAAAACTGATCAAACAGCTTAGCTATTCTTACAAAGGCTGGTTTACATGTGCGACACAAGCCTAAACACAAGCAAAAGGCACAGACCTAAACGCGCCTGTTATGTCGCCGGCTTAAGGGATATGCCATTAACAACAGTCAAGTGGGGCCTTTACTTGAGATAAATTTAACAGTCTAACCTAAGCCATCAATGATAGTACTTTTACTAGGATTCAATGTCTCATATGCGCTTATATGCTTGCGTACGTGTAAACCGGCCCCAGAAATATAAACCAAGGTAATTCAAATGGCCTATCAGTACAACGTAAAATATCACAAGAAACTACCGACGACTTGAAGGAAAAAACTAGCCGATCAACACTCGATTGAAAATTGCTCTAGCACAAGGACGATAAAACGATGCTTACCCTGACTCAGAAAAAGAAACAACAGAACTCTCTTCCTTATGTCAATAAAACCATTACAATCCCGGTCTGATTGAAAACACAGCTAACGCAAAACATTTTCCTCTCAAATTAACCCTTTAACTCCTAGAGGTGACAAGCATCCAGTTTCCCCTCACAGCATCGCTTCTGAATCGAATATTAGGGTCATGAGAATAAAGGATAATAATAATGATAATAATAAACAAATTAACGTGGAGAAACACTTAGCTAGAAGCTAGTTTACAGGTTTTCCACGAAACAACTTAAACAAATAATTCAAATTGAGAATAACGTTGTTAAGAATCCCAACTAACCGAAGGCAAACCAGTTGGCTATATTACAAGCTTGGTCGAGGATCTGAGACTCGGTGCTACCGTGAAACAAATCCAAGTAGTGGCCAGGGCGGGGAGTTGAACCCGGGAGCGACGGATTGCAAGTACGACACGCTGACCCCTCGACCATGCTGCCTTCTTCTGAAGGCAGCATGATCGTAAATTAAAGAAGCCCTTCATTGTTAAACAAATTCGTCTTGATAGTCTCATAGGAAATGTATAGAGAACAGTCCGAAGAATATACATACTGATGTCGGGCGTAAGGAGTTCAAAGAAAATCTAGGCATATTTACAACTGACGTTTTACACTTCAACTATAATGGTTCAGTTTCTCGTTACACTTTTCTGCTTTCAGATGAACAAGCACATATACCACGAAATGCATATTGCAATCGAAAGCTCTTTCAGAGCAGATGTTTCTGCGTTTAAAAAAGGACTTCTAAGATTTACTTTGTCTTTTTGTTTATCCCATCTAGACAGAATGGGTTTCAAAATAATCACTAAAACAGATTAGTTCCGCGATATAAAGTAAATTTTTTCTCTTCGCTATTTGAGGAGATCTGGTTGCAAACCAATTATATACAAAAAAAAATTGTTTCAGCTATTTTAAGGTTTCCTTTAAAAGACATTATAACTTTTCAATTTTAAATTTAAATTTTTTGAAGCTTACTCTGCTGATGAGAAATTCTCCGTTTTCATTTTACGCTGTGTAATATAATGAATCCTTTCGACATTGTTCCTAAAATACTCATCACAAAAGAACCAATTACCCCTCTTTCTTAAGATTTTATTACAGAGTGATGCTTCTATAATAGAGAAACAATTTTGAATCAAAATCTCCGCAGAACTATAATACCATCTGGAAGCGAATGAATCCAATCAACGAAAAGTCCACGATAAACTACGTTAGGCTGTTTTAGGATATTTGTTAGGACATTTTTTAAGGCAGGCGTTCAAACAGAAATTTTATTTCAGTTCAATTGGCAGCTGGGAGCAACTACATTGAAATTATATTGTGTTTTGCTAGGACTTTACCTTTCGGTCGATAGGTTTGGGGAAAAAAAGGCTGTTAAGTAATTTTTTAAAACCGACTGAATCTTTTGTAATACAAGCAACTATTAATATCTCGTTTGCGCCGATATATTTTTTGCAATATTCCATAACAACTACGAAGTAACTCGACAACATCAGTATAGCTGATAGTGTAAATATAGTAGATTAAAATGATATTGGATATTTTTACCAGAGAAAACTAACTTTCAAAGCTTTTACAAACCTTTCCCATTCTTTAAGTTGTGCACTCAAATCGCTGATGACTTTCATGTCTTTGTCATGTCTGGCCTCCAGGGCGCGTATCTCATCTTGAAGTCTTGCGTCCTCCACAATGACTTGTCCTTCGCTTGGAAGGCGCGAAATCTCATTTTGAATTCCAAGTGAGTGACCCGTGTAATTTGAATTGTTGGCATTTTCCTCCTTGGAAAGTAGGAGGTTTTGAAGTTTCTCTGTCAGAGCTTCTATCTCTTGTTCACTCCGGACTACTGCATCCCTAAATGAATATTTCTCGTCTCGTATTTTCTCAAGTTCTTCGTCCTTGTGTTTTATATCTTTTTCAAAGGCAGCCAACTTGTCTTGAGCGGATGATATTTTGGCATCTTTCTCTTTGATATCGGCTGTTAAATCTTTGATATGGCTCTGACAAAGCTCCAACTCCCTTTCTCTATGATCGCTTGTAAGCGAAACCAAACGCCGTTCATTTTCACTCTTATTTAGTTGTTCTTTCAGCTTGTCTCGCTCTTTCATAAGAGCACGCAAGTCTTCTCGCGTTTTCACAGATTCTTCTCTCCTCAAAGAAAGCTGCAACTCTATAATTTTGCTGTCCGGTAACAACACGCTTTCACTCAAGCCATTAGTACCACTGAGTTTACCGTCACAGCTCGACAAAATAGCATTCACTCGTTTTTCTCGCAAACGTAGATCTTTTATATCTCGATAAGCTTTTGCCAAAGCGTCCAGCACTTCCCAGTTGCTTTTTTTGGCTTTCAGCAATTCGTTGTTCAGTCTTACGATGGCAGAATTATCGTTGCGACGAGAAACAAGCGAAGAAGATGGCGAAGCACTGTTCAGACATTTAACCAACGAGATCGCAGAGTCAGCTTCTGTGTCTGATGCTGAGAAGACCGACTCCTCGGGATATTCCATGCTAAGGCTCTCATATAGTCCGTTTTCATCCCCAGTTAAATCTTCTGACAGCCCCAACGAGGAACATAATAAATCACTGTGGAACAATATCGAGTTATTCGCGGAAGGCTCCTCAGTTTCTTGTGTAACCAGAATCATACCGTTTTCGCACATTGAGCCGTCCACGCAATATTTTCAAATCATTTCGTGTCTGCTAGCACACGTTCATTTGCTCGCTCTGTGAACGTCACAGAGACAAATCTCTGTGACACAAATGTTGCACGTGCAAGAAAATGGCGCCTTAAAATTATCAGCGTTTTGGATTTTTGGAACCTATGCTCCGGGTTCACATCGAAAGCCATTTGTACTAAATATGTGCTTAGCTCATATGGGCTCAAATTATTCATAAAGCAGCAGAGTTTGTATTTGTTGACTTTAAACAAACTGCATACCACCCGAACACACTGAAAACCTTAGCAACATTGTTAATTTTAACAACGCGCCAAAAACCCGAACGTTTGTAAAAGGCGTGAAAACGTTTTTATTGTCTTTTTAATTTAATGTCAAACCGACTGACAACTGCTAATGAAGTGTTTGCTTTTCAAGCGTTAGATGAAAACTTAATCGTATTAATAAGAGGCTTAACTAATTCTACGATACAACTTAAAGAATATTAACCAGGAGCGTTAGTTGTCGCTAGACGACTTTTTGCTCTCGTAAAATATAAATCAATCTGTCTTCCTTACTTAGCATAACTGAGAAGTTTAAGTAAAACTCATTTAACCCTTTAACTACCAGAAGTGATTAACATACAAATTCTCCCAATAATATCCTACGTCATTCAGCAAACAGAACACTCAAACTTACCAGAAAGAAGTTTTTAAGTTGATCTAAGGACAAATTCTGTCAACTAATTTACAAGGAAATGTATAGGAGGTAGAGGACAAAACACTTCAAAAAACATGTTTGTTTCTTAAAATAGGAAAAAGGATAAAATAATGTGAACAGCAATCCATCAAAAACACCTGATCATTGTGAGCTAAAGGCGTTGGTCAATGGACTGAGCCTGTTTGCACACCTGCCTTATCACATCGATCGAATAGTTTGCGTACGAGCGTAACTCAACTCAGTTGACACGATTTCAGCAAAAATGATGCATATATGCTTGATTGGTACTGCGCTGAAGGGACTAAAAATCCCTCTTAGAGACTCCAACTTATTTTCCACCATCAAAAACCGGCGTCTAATTTGCAACATCGATTCAACAAAAATTCGGAGGTATATTCGTTGGAAAGCACTTGTTTTGAAGTTTGTGGCAATTTCTGCCGACTAGCTCCCCGTCCATTTTGCAATAAAACGGATTGAGAAAACGCGATTTAATATCTTGGTATATAGGGTCTATTTCGATTTCATTATACTTTTTTTTTTCCTTTGGCGAGTTGAAAAAGTCCCAACAGCTACCCAACGTTAACACAACATTTGCAGATATTTGACAAAAAAAACTATTACAACATTGTTGGAAGAAAAGCTTGGACGATACATACTTCAACAAACATGTATTGGTCAAAACGTTTGACCAATACTCGTGCAAAGTGTCTGTCGAGGAATAATGAAACTTAAGTAGCTCAAGTCGCTGGTTATTTTAATAAAATTTAGCCGATGTTGATGAAACCACCTTCAAAGCTAACTTGAATTTGGCTGAATCTTTTACCTGTACGTTTAGTTTTGCGAACAGTGTCAAGGAGTCGAAAGTTAGCAGTGGAAGGACATTTATTAAATAAAAACAACCCTCTTAAAGGGAATACCTGGGGCCCACTGCTTGCGTAAAAGTGCATCGTTGGTTAGACATCGTGTAAATAACTGGCTCAAAGAGTTTTGTAAACGGGCATGTTTCAATATTGCTGACATTTAACTAACATCCGATTTTCTTTAGTTCAATATGAAGAAAGGAAATCTCGATCTCCACATAAAACATGGATGTATTCTGAACAAATGGGTTGTCCTATTGCATCATGAATTATGTCTCTCTCAATCAGACATTTCATCTTTCTGTCGGTCCCTTCATCCCACCATTAGTCATTCTGTTATTCATTCCAACTGAAAGTCAGTCTGTGCCTGTCCTTTGGTCAGTCTGTGCCTGTCTTTTGGTCAGTCTGTGCCTGTCCTTTGGTCAGTCTGTGCCTGTCCTTTGGTCAGTCTGTGCCTGTCCTTTGGTCAGTCTGTGCCTGTCCTTTGTTCAGTCTGTGCCTGTCCTTTGGTCAGTCTGTGCCTGTCCTTTGTTCAGTCTGTGCCTGTCCTTTGGTCAGTCTGTGCCTGTCCTTTGGTCAGTCTGCAAACAGGCAGTTGGTTAGTCTACAGTTACAAAGTCAGTCAGCTAATCAGATCAGTCAGCCAAGCAGCTGTTCCTCTGGAAACCTACCCTTGCCGTTCAATTTTACATCTATCCAGCCAATATATTATCTCAGCAGTTCAGCAATCAGTCTCAGACTGTTCAAGCTTTAGAGTTGCAGCACACAAGTATTAATACTTAATGACACTTAATACAGTTTCCACAGATTAGAGGTATAAAAATACCAGACACGACGCCACTTGATGTAATGAATCTTACTCAAAAATACTACTTACTTTGATTTTGGGAGAGAAACATGGATAAAATATTACTTGAAAGACCATTCTTAATTTAATTTGAGTAGTTAGGCTTTAATACAGTTGGATGACAATACAAACAGGCCTTTGGGACTGCTTAATACAGGGTGACCACTAAATACAGTGCCACTCAACACAGATTTCAATCAATCAATCAATCAATACTTTATTTAACCACGTAGCATCAAGGAGCTCATAGAGCTCGTTCAAAATACGTACGTGCCTCTAAGATTAAGAATCTAAAAAACCTAATACATACTGTCAAAACCTAATTGATTAGAAATTAAAATAACTAACAATTGATATTAAAATTTAAGTATTCTACAGTAAAATTCAAAGTCACTTAAATACAGGTATAAAATGGTGAAGCAATAGCTTAAATAATTTAAAATTAAAAATCAAGTTTATACAATGAAATTGAGAGTCACTTAAATACAAGTATAAAATTGAGAAGCAGCTAAAGTTTCAATGTTCTCAATAGCTTCTTAAATTTGACTGAAGTAGGTCAGAGGTGCTTTATATCTTAAAAATTGTAACTTGTTGGTATTGTATCTTTCTGAAGTGATCATGCATGAGTACAGTAATTATAAGCTTTAAGACATGAACAGCTCATAGGATATTAAAACCAAAAGGCAAATTTTACAAAAGAAACTGCATGAGTACAGGTACTGAACATAAATTAGCACTTTGGATGTTGCGTTCTTCTCTATTGCCAATGGGAAACTGGTAAGAGTACTGTTGAAAAAGGAGAACTGAAAACATTAGTACAAAAAATCCAAAAACAATGTCTTATTTTTTTGGAGTGAAATTTCACTTCAACCAATAAACATTGCTTGATTAAGTTCTTTTACATGTAGGCAATTTGAGAGGTTGAGAAAAGAAACTTCCCTTCTGGTTTTAATGTGACAAATGCTTGATTTAAACTATCTCCAATTCAACAAAAAACTTCTCCTTCAACTAAGAGATAAGTGTTGAACCCTATTACTCCCAAGATCTGATAAAATAATATCAATTCTCCACGTTGCCTGTCATACATATTTCAACAAATTCAACTCTCGGAATTTGGTATTTAAATCAAACACTATCTAGTTTCCCTTTTTCTTATCATAAACTTTCTCCTGGACAACATATTGATATTGTGACAAGATGTCCTATTTTTTGGTCCTGCAGGTGAAAGGGTTAAATCTTTAAACCCAAGGAGTGTCCAGCATCAGATATCTCCTTACAGTGCTATTCTGCTGAATGATTCATTAGGATCAAGAGAATAAAAAAGAAATATGCACATAAAAGTAAGGAGAATATTAATCCTGAATTTAGGGTATAAAAGGGTTGAAGAACTTAATTGTTCCATGTTCAGGGTCATCAGATGTGACAAGCACAGTGTACCTCAATGTGCATGCATAATAAGGAAAATATTCTTTGTCTATGGTACTCAAGCTTCAGAATGAAATTTTTTTCTATGTGCAATTGTGTCATCCCAGTCTGGCCAATATTTCTCTTTCATTCTCTCACAATAACCTAACAGATTCTTAAAATCCTTGTGAATTGCTGCATTTTGTGGAGAGGCCTTGTCCTGCCAGACAAATTCTGCCAAAAGACCAAACACTGATGCATCCACAGTTGTAGGCTCCTGGCCCATGACAAATGGCTTGACATCCAGATAATCAGACAAGGTCTGCAAGTCCTTCTTTGCAATGGCATAAACTTCCTCTTTTTTATGACGGCCCATACCATGCCCATTTAGGTACTCTTTAGTGGTGCGCTGGAACATTGAAAAGAAGAGGTCCTGTTTCCTTTGTGAGGCTCTTGGAAAGAAAAGTTTTGATGTCAAATCTGTGGCATCAATCCAGCGATAGTATACCATTGTCCTAACAGGAAGGATAGAACACACAGGTTTCATTTTTAATTCAGTTGGATTTATTTCAACTTAACAGCCACTCTTAAAAAGTTAATTTTTTTTTCCAACACTGAGCATCTACAAACCAGTTAATCAATCCAATTATGTGATCACTCAGTAAAACAAATGAGCAACTTTGTCAACGTGCAGACATCAGTCATTATTGAAGAAAAAATAAAACTGTCAACTAATGACAGTGAATTTTGCAGCTAACTATTCCAAGGAACTTGGAGTTATGTCGAGACAGTATTACTCTCTGATTATTTAAATTCCCAGTACCTCTAAGCTTGAAGGTATATTTCAACATTTCAGTAGTAATGTGAATAGAATTTACCTACTGATCATTCCAGTGAGTCAAAGGTTAAATAGAAGGTAAAATATTGACATTTTGTCTAACGTCAATTGAATTTAGATTAAAGTGCACCTATACCCAAAAATTTTTTTCGCTTAACGAAATAAGCTTATTTTTTGGAGTATTTCTCTGCAAAAATTTCTTAATTTGCTCAAATCTTTAATTTTCTGTGCCCAGTCAAAATACGGAAAATCAGCCGCCATCTTGCCCCACGACCGAGTTTAAAGAGGAATGGCTCTAGCGGGTAATGTGACGTCAAATCGAGAACACGAAAGTCTGCATTTCACACATTTTCACTTGTTTGGGAAGGTTGTCGTCGATATTGTCCGAAATATGCCGACTAGGTGTGTTGTATGAGGAATGTACGAAGCGCGATACCCTCTTGCAAATTTCGCGCATTGCTACATCCTTCTACATCACACTTAGTCAGCATATTTTCGGACAACATCGACTACAACCTTCCCAAACATGTGAAAATGTGTGAAATGCAGACTTTCGTGTTCTCGATTTGACGTCACATTACCCGCTAGAGCCATTCCTCTTTAAACTCGGTCGTGGGGCAAGATGGCGGCCAATTTTCCGTATTTTGACTGGGCACAGAAAATTAAAGATTTGAGCAAATTAAGAAATTTTTGCAGAGAAATACTCCAAAAAATAAGCTTATTTCGTTAAGCGAAAAAAAACTTTTGGGTATAGGTGCACTTTAATTATCAAAGCAAGCGGACAAATTATTTAATAAGATGGTTTAAGCGTTAGGTACCCACTTTAATTAAACATATAAACATACATAATTACCAATAAGTGTTCTCCTCCACCATACTTTTGAGAGCATGAGATACAGCCTTCTCTGATTTGCTGAG
This sequence comes from Stylophora pistillata, assembly GCF_964205215.1. Lineage (NCBI taxonomy): Eukaryota > Metazoa > Cnidaria > Anthozoa > Scleractinia > Pocilloporidae > Stylophora > Stylophora pistillata. Next base: position 27,333,451 of record NC_142519.1, on the reverse strand, counting down.
CTTGTTATCTAAAGTAACTTTGAATTCTTCATTCAGAAACGAAATGCAAAAGTTAGAATCGGCCATCTTCTTTCCATTGTATTCGATCCATGGTATTTTTCCTTTGGAAGAATTCTTGGGCACGAAAGAATTTTCGTAAGGGATGTCCGCCATTCGAAGGTAAGTTTCCAGTTTCAGAGCAAAGTTTGAAATCATGGGAACTCCATCTGAAATCGGAGGTTGATGCAGTAATACGATACCATTGGGAACAGTTATATTCGGTGCATTAGCACCAGGAATAATGTCTTTCATGAAGACACGCACTAACATTGATCGCAATCGTGCCGCCATCTTGTTTCTCTGGTGACGATGCTGGGTAGTCATAATTGCGGGCTCAAGAAATAATAAAGTCTACCCCTTGACCACCCCCAACCGTGCCCAAATTTCCAATTTTATTATCTTACTTACATATTTATTGTTTATTAATTTGTCGATTCATTTAGGTGCGACATCATTAAGGTAGCCGAGGGCTTCCAGTGCAAAAAATTCATTACTTTATATTTTCCATTTCACTTTGTTTTTCATTTCAAATTTCAAATTTCAAATTTCAAATTTCAAATTTCAAATTTCAAATCGCTTTTAGGGCAGCGCTCGGCAGCCTACTGCTGCCGCGATCCTTTGCGCGCCCTGGTTATCCCAGCATGCATTGCTGTTTACGGGCATGTAAAGTTTGTATATTCGCACCGGCATTTCTTCGATGTTCTAAGTTTCTTTACACGGTTTTCGAATGGACAAATTAGAGGCGCCGTGGAAAGACGACGAGAGACTGCATGAGTCTTTGGAGAATCACTTTCGACTGTTTGTTGAAGGGATTGAAAATTCTTGGGATTGTGAGTTGATGAATATTAAGTACTCCCTTTACTCGGGAGAACCCAGCATTATTCTTTTACCAGACTGGGGATCAAGTTTTCATGTTCGCTCACACGAATATTTATCAATAGATGAAGAGACTTATAACCCGTTGGCCGATCGATTTGTTGTTAGTGCTATAAAGATAAACGACAAATCATATCTAGAAAGATCTCTGGACGGATCTTTCTTATTTCCAGCATCAGGAAATATCTCCAGCGGTTAGGCTACAATTCTTCATGGCCCCGATACTATCAATGGTCACGATGACAGATCGTTATTCTTGGGAGTCATAACCAGCGTGCACAACAAAATGGGATTGTCTTATGTTTGGTTTCAAAACGATCAAGCTATTGACAATGGAGCAAACATGTGTGTCATAAAGGTCAGGAACCTGGGACTTATTTTTGTAAAGTAATTTATGAAGGTTGTGAGGCAACATCTTCTGTTGTCAATGTAGTTAGAAGGTGAGCTTTAGTGCCGTGTTAACCGGAATCGTGTTTTAAGCTTGCGTTTAGTTATTATAAAGCTGAAGCGAGCTGACCAAAGTCGACATTTTCAACATTTTGGTTGAACTGGTCACTCACTAAAACTCCTGATTTATAATATTAAGATTAAAACAGATACTGGCACATTTCAATATAAAATTGTATAAAAATAATTTATTCAACATTTGGATCTAGCTATCCAACGTCAGTGTCAATGGTTATTCTGTTGAATGCCGCGTAGGTTACAACATTTCTTTTCGCAAGTTAGATCTCGACAGTGAGGCCTTGACCTTTGAAATTTCCTAATCGACATTGTCTGGCTTATTCTGTAGCAGATCGTCGACGTTCAGCTTAACTGGCACCTGATCTTCCCGCCCTGGATTAAAATGGCCGTACCCTGTTGGATGCTGCATACGCCGATTCTACCCAATGGAACTTGAACTCACACATACAGAGTTTTATTATCCAACTACACTCCGTAAAGTACAAATAACGCCTTGGACGAGTACAAATATCACGCGGTATTTGTACTCCAGAGAACCGGTTAGACAGGTTTTCTCGCATCGCGCAAGCGAAGCATTGGATTGAAGTTACGAAAAAAAAATTAGCGGACAATTTGAATCATATTTCCGACGACGAAGAGTCGGAATGGCTGGCAAATATAAATCCAAGTTTGTTAGATGAATACAAATGAGTACAAATATCACGCGGTATTTGTACTCCAGAGAACCGGTTAGACAGGTTTTCTCGCATCGCGCAAGCGAAGCATTGGATTGAAGTTACGAAAAAAAAATTAGCGGACAATTTGAATCATATTTCCGACGACGAAGAGTCGGAATGGCTGGCAAATATAAATCCAAGTTTGTTAGATGAATCGAACGAAGAAAAACAATTAGACAATCAGGAAATTTCTTCATTTATTGAAGAAAATAGAAACAGCAACACGACAACGCGCCAATTCCGTTCCGCTTCGCATACTTCTGTCACGCACTCCCCGTAAGTAAATATCCGCGAAATTCGCCGGCACTGAAATAACAATTTGGCGTGTTGGATAATAAATAACTTATTAGACGTTTCGTTGTGCAGTATCGCTGAGTATTTTTACTCGTTATTTGTATTTTGACTCGCCCTACGGGCTCGTCAAAACACGGCACAACTTGTAAAAATACTCAGCGATGCTACACAACAAAACGTTTAATGAGATATATATATCGCGTTTTGTGACACGTTTTCATTTGTTCCTTTCCCAAACCAAAGACAAGAACTACAAAAAAAGGACCACCATACATTCATGCAGGTACCCGAGTGCTGCGAGCTAATTAAATTGTCTACTAAGTGTAGTCTTAGCAGCCCATCAAGAACAGTCATGTTAACTGCGGGCTACAATGGACTTTGTAAATATCTTAATTGAAAAATGTTCACTATCTTGAAAAAGTGTTATTGTTGGTACATTGTCTTGGCTTTAGCCCTTACTAGGCCCCGTGTATTTCAATTTCGGATATTGAAAACCCAGAAGCATATCTTACAGTTCTTGTACAGTGGTACTGTGAAGGTGATGTGTTGTGGAAGAGGAGATAAAAATACAATTTTCACGAACAGGGGTAATGTCCCCCTAGAAGATATGTAAATTACGATTTCTTTTACTTTCACTGAAGAAAAGACGGCTTCCAGATTAAAAGATCTGTATTTTTGAACAACTCATTTTATGGTACGGAAACAACCTTCCAATGGGTACAGCAGAAAGACCCTCAATAGGAAGTGATAACGAAAATTAATTGCGGAACGGTTTTCAAATCGTAATTTCTCGCCCTAGAATTGACTTTCAACTAAAACTGTTATTGAAAAGGCTTTATTAATCACTAAAAATTGATATTAGAATGAAATAACTGAATTTTTCGGGTTTTCAAATTATAAAGCGGTTTCATCAGTGCTCCTTTAATGCCTTATTGGTTATACAAAGGAACAACTTTTAAAACAGACACTGTAGCCGCTAGGACCTACACTTGCAAAGGTAAACAAAACTTATGAATAGCATCGCCACTGTAATGCCCTTTTCATAGTGCTACTGGTTACATGATGAAATATATTGTCCTGTACCTCTAACCGTGGGATCTCGGGAGGCTTAGAAAATACTACCGGCCAGAGGTACAGCCTGCATATTTAGTCGACCTTTCTCAACTTTTTGCTACGGTTTACTTCACATTTTACTTTTCTGCACTACAAATTAGTCTTGTACGGAGCCCGCAAAGGGCCATGACAAATAGTTGTTATTATAGTTCCGGAAGTCATTCTTATGGTACAGCGGTATCTGCGTGAAAATACACGCAAACGAGGCTATCGGGCGAGAGAACACAAACACTGCATAGGAAATGATGTCATCTTAGCCTGATTGTAAAATATTTGCGTTAATAGTTGTGTGATTTTGTTGCACATAGCATTTTGTCTCACTTCGATTTTTCTGGTGTAGTGGGAATTGTTTTCTGACGTAGCTTTTTCACTTTTCAGAGTTGTAAGCTACTTGAAGAGTGGCTGGGAAAACGATTTTATCGACAAATATAAGCACCTTCGACCTGACATTTCAGATGCCTCTCATTCTGTTCCCGCCAATTCGGAAAAAAAAACCGCCAGAATTTCCACAAGCGGCAAACTAGCAGCCTTTCATACAAGTCCGAGAAAACTTTCCTTTGTTTACTATTGAAAAGATGTTGAATTATTTTATCGAACGAAAAGTATGCGACAATAAAGGAAACAAAGATTACAAGAAATTATAAATAGTGAGACATTCGGTCTTTTCAAACATGGACATGTTCAGAAAATTGAGGTTGCTTTGGATGAAGATGCAAACCTATTTCATATAAAATGTGAATACTTATACCTGAAATGAAGAAAAATCTCAATACAAAATTTGTCTTTCTGTGATGAATTTGAATGTATCAACAAAGTTGAAATGGTAAATAGGCCACCGTTACGGTTATAAAAGCTGACGTTTCGAGCGTTAGCCCTTCGTCGGAGTGAATAGAGGAATTGTGGATTGTGTGTACTTTTAAAAGCAGAAACAGGAGCTACGTGATTGGTGGGATCATAGCAACGAGAAAAACACAAATAGATTAGTGGAATGAAAAGCGTTCGTTGATACCTGTGGGATTTGGAATGCTGGTTTGAAAGATGAGCTTTAATTTTGTTCAAGAGTTTTGCGGCTTTCCGTGCTACCTAAGTGTAAGGAAAGACCGCAGATTGCCATATGTTGCTTAGAATGATTGGGTAAATTAAATTGTCTAGCGACTGGTTTCGATGTGTCCTTGTCATTCCTCTCCACGTCGCGAAGGTGTTCTCGGAATCGGTCACCTAGTCTTCTGCCTCTTTCGACGATGTAAGTCTTTTTGCAATAATTAAATCTGGTAGGGGTGCAGGAGAAGTTAATTTTGCTAGCTGTAATCCTTGTCCAGCAGGGAAAGCACCCTTTGGTTCTTGTAAGCATATTGCAACACTATGTTATGCCCTACGTGAAGAATTTGTTAGAACTGGCAGCGGTAACAGAGACTACCAAACATGTACTAGCAGACTGCAGACTTGGAACCAGCCAAGAAAAAGGAAATTGAAATCACGTTCTGTGTATGAAAGAGACTTAAGTAAGAAGGTATATGGAAAAGATTAAAACAAAAAAAAAAACAAAAAACAAGAGAACTTCATGATCCCAGATTGCATGCAGTCAGAGAATCTAGTCCATCAGCAGCAAATCAAGTCCTTCTAGATAATATCAATAGCATTTCCTTGGATTGTGGATTTACAATAAGATAATGCCAAGGGATAAACCTAAGACTGAGATACAATGAATAGAAGAAGTTCTTATATTTTGAACTGCGGTATTAGATACGTATAATGCACGATCCTCGCAGTAGATAGCGCTATTTATGCAATAGCGAAAATCAGACCTGAAAAAAATCAGGCCTGTACGGGACTCGACTTTTGGTTGGGTATACGGTAAGCTTGACCTATCACATGCTTATGCCAGCTGAATGTTGACCAAGAAAGTCAAGAATACTTGACAATTACCACTCACAAAGGCCTTTATTCCTACCTAAAATTGCCTTATGGGGTTAAGTCATCCCCACAATATTTCAAACAAAAATGGATCAAATTCTTCAAGGATTTGAGAAGTGTATTTGTAAACAAGATGACATCTTGATAGGGGGAGATGATTGGCAAGAGAATCTCAAGATACTTGCTAAGGTGTTGGACAGGCTGCACAAATACAACTTGCACTTGAAACTACCAAAGTGTGAGTTTTTGAAGCCTGAATTGGTTTACCTAGGTCTGAGAATAAGTGCCGAAGGTTTGCAACCAGTAGAGGAGAAGATCAGTGCAGTGAAAAGTGCCCCAGCGCCACAAAATGTAAGTGAATTAAGATCTTTCCTGGGCATGGTTCAGTATTAGCTACAATGTTAGCACCTCTGCATAGGCTTTTGTAGAAGAATGTTTGTTGGGAATGGACAGATGACTGCCAGAAAGCTTTCGAGGCATGCAAGAAGGGCGTCACCAGTGATTCGTTGTTAGTCCACTACGATCTGAATCGTGAACTAAAGTTAGCTTGTAATACTTCATGTAATGGTCTGGGGGCAGTGCTTAGTCATGAAATGGAAGACGGCCAAGAAAGGCCGATAGCATATGTTTCACGTACCCTCAGCTCAAGTGAGAAAAATTAGGCCCAATTTGAACGAGAGGCCTTGGGTGCTTACCATTTGTAAGAAAAATCCGATTGGTGTAACCGTGGCATAAAGGTAAGGGAGTTTCCGAATTCATGGACCAACCGGATGAGATTGAGCTTACCATTTATCCATCAGGCGTTTCGTCCCGCTCCAACCGGAACCGGAAACACGTCTGCGTTCCACGGCGGGAAAATTTGACAATATGGCGGACCAAAGCTTTATTGTAGTACATGAGCTAACAGAAGATTTTGACTTTGAAAATGAACTTTTCGAGGGCGAAGATGAACTCATGGTGTTAAGTGCCGTGAGCTGTTTTCATGAGACGCGATTTAAACAGAATACAAGATTATTTTGAGGTAACTGTTCCCAGCTACACACCGAGTGAATTTCGCAGTCATTTTCGAATGACTAGAGGCCCTTGCGAGACCTTGTGCAGACAAATTATGAACACAGGAAAGATTCCTGCTATAAATACCAGAGGGAGGCTGCCAATTCCTCCTGTCAAACAAGTGTTGACATTTTTATGGTCAATGGCAAATCAAGAACCCAGCAGACTCGTCGCTGATAGATTTAATATCAACATGAGCAGTGTGGATAGAGTGCTGCATAGAGTAACTCAAGCACTAGCGGATATCAGCGCCGAGAAAATCAAGTGGCCAAATGGTACATGTTTCTGTCTTTGAATTTTATATGTTTTATTGTTTCTGTTTCTAGTATCTCTTTTTCTTTCCGACTTTTTTGCTACTGTGAAGGTTTTTGTTGTTGAAGCCTCCAGCACACTGACGATGAAAGGTTTTTCAATTCTGTTCTTTCATCAAACAGGCAGACTGTGGAGAGATCAATCAGGCTTCTCAAGGGAAGGTGGCGAAAGCTACAACATCTTGACCATCTTAATCTAAAACTAATAGTCCCGCTTATCATTGGTGCCTGTGTTCTCCACAATGTTTGCCTTATACATGATGACTTTGATGAAGGTTACATGCTTGACAATGAGGATGATGGTGACAATGATGGTGGTAATGACAATGGTATCGCTGGACGAAATGACAGATTAGCCCAACAGAAGAGAAATAATTTGAAGGCTGTTACATATGCTAACCGCATCTAACAGAACCATCAGTTAATCAGCTATTGGCAAGGGGAGGTGCTAAAGCAAAGGGAATAGGTAGAAATCTTGGGTTAGAGTCCACTCCTGCCCTAACTAGAGTGGTTTGACAGATAATTTTTCAGAAAATTCAATTTCATAAAATTTTACAAAGCTTTATCATAAATTAATGAACTGCAGAGTTGTTTTCCCCCCTACCCTCTTCTGAATATCACCAGTCATCCTCCTTTACCTGATCAAAAAGTTGTTCCTTACAGTGCTGTGACTGTGTGGTGATAATAAATATGCGACATCAGATAATGAAATGTAAAATTTAATTATCTCTTCCCTTTGTCAAGTAAATTAAAGTCATTGATATTTGTAATCTTAGTAGTAATACAAAAATAAAGCTTGTTACTTATTTATTGATTCAAATGTTTGCAATATTAAAACTTTCAAAAACACAACATGCCACAGTAGAATGCCTTTGTTTTGAAAAACAATGCTTTGGTTAATAATGGCAACTAAACCAGAAAGTCTTCAAATAAATGTTTTAAATAACAAATTAAGACTGGCAGAGAAAAACTTTGACATCAGTGATATCAGTGTTTCAATTTAAAAGACAACAATGACCTGTGTTTTGTAAGAAATTTCCAATTTCAATAGTAAACTTAAAATAAATTTGCTACAGGTAGTGCTTATTTATTTTTTAACAATTCCAGGAAATGAGAATAAAATTCTTTTTTCTCATCTTTCATACTTTTCATTAAAGCTAATTTCTCTGCCTCCACTTTTTCCCTCTTCTCACTGTGAGAATGAAGGAATTGCAGCATTTCAGCTGCAGATGAATTGCTCTTCCTTTTCCTGGTTGGAAGCTTTGCTTTTTTCTTTTTCCTCTGGTTTTCGTCTCCTGATTCATCAGTACCTGACTCGTCTGAATGATCTTCAAAATGATAGTCACCATCCCTGTCACACTGGTTTGTGCCACTTGAACTAGAGGAAGAGGTGTCAAAGGTAAATCTCGGACTGAGCTTTGGACGACCCCATACACTCACTCATATCATCATGAAACTTCCATGATTTTCGAGGTTTTCCTGTTTGTTTGTTTGTTATTGTCTTCTATTTTTTTTTTGCTTGATCTCTAGTTTGGACCATTTTCGAAGGCATTGATCAGCCGTTACTTTTTCTTCGGAGATCGAGTTAAATTCCGTGGAAATTTTGGCAAAAACTTCTTTCTTCGTGGTCTTTCCTTTCCCTAAAAGGGGCTTAAATTTTGAGCACGACGATATCAACAGGCGAACATGTCTGTCTTCCCATCTTTCAAGTAACTTGTGGCTCTCAGCACTTACATTATCGGGTGAAACAATTTCAGGTGTTACAGCCTCTTCGGCCTGCATTAAGGTTAAACCGCAAATATCTTCCCCCACAATGTCTTCAGACTCTGGAAAAAAAAAAAACAACAATAATGTCACGTGTTAAATATCGCGGGGAAACTCCACTCGTATTGCTTTGTTTGATTATTCGGTATGTACCCTCGAAATGCATTTGAGAAAGAAGCGAACATTTTCACCTTGGGACGTAGAAATGTGGCACTGATGGTTTAACATGTCAGCCATGGTGGCTGACGAAAACATACATTCTGCACATTGGTACAGCGAAGAGACTGACGCCATCTTTCAGGACGAAGGCAAACCAAGCGGAAAGGCCTGCAAACGGAATTTTATGACCTTCTGTTCCGAATGGCAAAAGAGGAGTACCTCTGAAGGTACTCCACAATTTCCGAAAGGAATTTCCGGAAAATCACCTTACCATTTGACTTCAAACCGAAATTTCCGAATTTCTTGGCCTTGTCTATTATTTTCGGAGTAAAAAAAATCCATCATTTTCTGTATGGACGAGAGTTCACCTTAGTGACTGATCACCAGCCACTGTTGGTCATATTAGGCCCTAAAGCTGCCATTACCACACTTGCAGCTGTTCATATGCAGCGCTGGGCGGTTGTCCTCTCAGCATAGGACTTTAAAATTGAGTACAGGAACTCTGAGAGACACAGCAACTGTGATGCACTCTCAAGATTACCCCGTGAAGATTCTAAGATTAGCAGTGAGATTGAAATCTACAATGTCAGTGCTATAGACATAGATTTCCCTATAACTGCAAAGGATGTTTGGAAAGCCACATTAATGGATCCGCTGCTTAGCAAAGTACTTGGTCATGGTGGGGTGGCCAGAGGCTTTTGATGAAGATTTAAAGCCCTACTATACCCGTCGACATGAACTTTCCTGTGAACAAAATTGCCTCCTCTGGGGCTCCAGGGTGATCATTCCCAAAATATTTAGAGAAAAGATGCTAGAGGAATTGCATTGGGAGCACCCAGGCATTTGTGCAATGAAATCGATTGCCCGTACTTGTGTTTGGTGGCCAAAGATGGATGAGGAAATTAAAAGAAAGATTAAATTATGCTAAAATTAATTTTACCATTCCTATTAATTATATTTTTAGAAGACTAATATTGTGTGTGTTTGTAATTAATTTTGTGTGTGTTTGTAATTAATTTTGTGTGTGTTTGTAATTAATTTTGTGTGTGTTTGTAATTAATTTTGGGTGTGTTTGTAATTATATTTGTATGTTTCTTAAAAGCATTTTGTTTAACCGCCAAATTAATTTTACCGTTTCTATAAATCATATTTTTAATGGACTAATTAAATATTTTGTGTTTGTAATTAATTTTGTATGTGTAATTAATTTTGATTGTTTCTCAAAATCCCTTTACCCATAACACCTTGCAGTAGTTCTTTACTGTGTGCTGCCAAACAAAGATGGCGACGGCCCCTTCGATTCCCGAACAAGCCAAAGATATTGCAGAAGCTGCAATAGACAGTATTAATCAGCTAAGCTCGTTAATTGAGCACGGACCATCAACGACAAGATTTCCTAGTAACGAACGTCAACAAACAGCATCGGAGAAGACTTTCGTTCGCCAAACCCAGCCAGCTAATAGCGCACCGACAGAATTACAGAGGAGGTTTCCGACAGTTTCAAGAGGAAGATACAGAAGACCTTCTAATTCTAGCTCGCGGCCGTATCCAGTCGTTCAGAATGTAAGGCGTCCTGCTGGTCGACCGTTAATATCTGAGATAGTTTCAAAGGATGTTATGATAATAGAAATGGGAAGAGAGAAAATACCGACGAAAGCAGAAAAGCCTGATTTAGAGAGAAGTGGACGAATTACATCGGGCGTTGACATTGATAGAAAGTGGGATGCCAAAGAACTTCACCAAGAGTTAGCGAAATTATTGACAGGTGAAATGAAGGGCTTGTAATTCGAAATAGTAAAGAACTCTGGTGTTACTTTGTTAAGACCGAACATCCAGGCAGGAAAAGAGATTGATTCAAAGCTGCTGCTGAAATCGATATCTCCATCTGGTTGGATCTATTAAAGACTCCTGGAGGAACTGCCATCCATGATTGATCCCAGTGATAAACAACTAGAAGTTCCTGTGTTTGAATTCCCTGAATCTGACATGCTCTCAAGTGATGCTTGTGGTAGAGACGACTTGTTCTGTAATATCATGGATTTGACGAAAGATTCTGATGCGAGTGTCCAATTGTCTCGACATACGTCAGACACCAATGCTGATAACTCTAATACAAATGCAGGATCAGTGTTCAGTACAACTAAGAGTCAGCCACCCTCAAGTTCATTTGATTTCCAGCCAGTAATCAAAGGTGCTAAAGATCAGGGTTTGACTGACCCTGTAGAAGTGCTTAAATTTCTGCAAAAAAAAAGATTGTAACGGGCCGAGCAGTTACAAGCTGCAAAGAAACCATCGAGGGAGAAACAAATTGCATTACTGTTGACAGGTCAAATATATTAGAAACAACGATTAGTGAACTAGAATACATTACAAATTATAGACACATTTCAGGTGGACTTCATGGGAGAGGAATGTGTAGATCAGGGTGGGCCACGTAAGGAATGGATAAGACCAATGAATCAAGCCATTAAAGAAAAGTACTTTGACCGTGGCTTGAGGCCATTATTAGCACAAGATTACTATTTTGTTGGAGTGATGATGGCAGTTGCCATACTTCAAAATGGACAATTGCCTGTATTTGTAGAGGAGAGCATTCTGCAGCAAATTGTTTCTTTAGGAGAGTGTTTTGACCCTTGTGTTTTTCAAATTAGGCACGGACGAGAAGAGCTTGGAATGCTGTCAGCTCTTCAGGAACTGCCAATGTTGGTTCATCTCCTGAGACCCCAAGCACAAGGCAAGTTGAGTGTACAAATGTTACTTCAGATTTTGAAGCCTAACTTTTCAGAGGAGGGTTTTAATACCCTGAAAAAAGAAAATGAAGTTTATCAACTCTTTGTAAAGTATGTTCGAGAAGTGGCAGCTTCTAGGAGGGTGTGGGCAGACTACCCTTAATTTGAGTCACATACTTCAGTTTGCAACTGGTACAGCAGAGCAGCCTGTCCTTGGTTTCAGCCTTGCACCATCACTGGAGTTTATACTACCCACAGAAATTATGAAAGTTGCAAGTCAGGAAGGACTCAATGATGAGCAGAAGAAAGGAGAGAGTGATAAGCAGCACCCACCGGTGGAGGGCGGCTTCCTCCCTTTAGCTCATACCTGTACCAACTTGCTTAAGTTTCCAAGGCCAACTGAGAAAGTTCCTCTGCCTCCTATGGATAGATTATTTGCTCTGTAGGACTTAGCATTCTCACAGTGTAACTTTGGCAGGAAGTAAATAGCCTGCAGTCTATGGTTGATGTTGCCAGTTTTGACTTTAAAGTTGTAAGACTGCTAATGAGGTGCTGTTTTCCTTGACAAACATTGAGTTATGCAGGTTGAGTTCTTTTGGTCTTCGTGGGTTTTTTTCAAAAGTGTAGGAAGGTACAGTTTTGTGATGTCCATTTTCTAATTATTTTCTAATTAGTAGACTCTGTTGCATTGGAGAAATGTGAACTTTGGTATGTAGTATTTTGCTCAGAAGCTTTTATTTCAATAATATCATTGGTTAAGATGATAGAGTACTGATTTAAGTTGAAATTTAAGACTTAAAGCATCAGTTAATATTATTTTATGCAGATGCATGCAAAACAAGACAAAAATTCGTTGGTAGGTCAGAAAATACATCTAGCTAAGGTTCCATCAATGTTTTTCTGTGTTCAAGACTGTCTAAATTCTCCATTCTCATCAATATTTTGAGCTTGACAATGTGCCACACAATAAATTTAAGCTGAAGCAAGCTTAATTAAAGTTTTAAGTTCTATATGTCCATATATATTGATAGAGGTGTTTGAGTGGAGCCATATATTGATGGGCTTGTATACATGCACTGTTGTCTTTCTTGTTGCTAGTTTGAGTTGTTAGGTTTGATTGACCTCAGTGCAATAATTACTCAAACTGAATGACGTTATTCATTTTATGTTGCAGTTAATAAAAGTAAATAACTAAATTAATGCAATAAATCAGTTCTGAATTTTCTATGACTGATACTGTTATAATTTACGGATGAAAGCTATGATCTATCAAAATCAATTGAACAGAGCATCACCACTCAATTTTATTGAAATCTATACCAGGGAAAGCCAGTGATTAGGGATAGTTAAACTTAATATTCCAATGATACAGATCGATTCTATCTATGATTTATAGATCTATCTATCTACGAACGATGTCGATAGCAAAAAAGGTGAAAGATATTAACAAAGCGAGGCATTTTAATAATGGATACAACTTGATTTGAAACTCTTGTTTGTTGTCAATGAAATTCATGTTTGGCTAGTTTGCACACAGAAAACTGCCTCACCTTTGTGGTAGATCAAATGGTTAATCTATTTAACCACAGGAAAACCGCTTCCAACTGCTTTACTTTAGAAAACTTATTGGGGATAAACCTTTCTATTGGGGGCAGGCAGGAAGGCAAATACCCACCTCCGCTCTAAAAAAAAATGTGAACAGTAAAAACATCTTGCATGTCAAAATAATGTTTCAATTTTAATGATCAAGTGAAGAAGTTAAGGGAGAAACTGGTGAATTTGTTGTCCAGAATATCTGCTCCTATGGATGAGCAAAAAATTTTAATTATAGTGACACAGTTTGGTTCTTCCTTTTAGGCCTCAAGAGACTTCACTCGAGGTCAGAAACATATTAATGATATCAATACATTGCAGGAAGAGATCTTTTCCGCCATTTTCATCATCTGACAGAGGATCTGGTAGCTGTGCAAGCTGTTCATCTGAAAGGCTGAACAATGGTGGTGAAATATCTACCTGGTAATCTTCACCTTCTACTGTTTGCACACTATTAGGATCTACTCCAAAGTGATCAATTTCAGCCTCACTCAATGCAATATGTCCAGAATGTAAGTTCTCTAGCATACCCTTCTCCCACATTTGAAGTGGTGACAGGTTCCTTTCGGTTGACAATGGCCAATTATTCATTTGCCTGACAAGCTCCTCTAGAGAACTTTCTATTTTTGGAATGTAGACATGGTGTAGGCTGAAAATATGCAGATCATTAAGGACATCCAAGTTGCCTTCATCTTCCAGCTGCAGAAAAATGCGGAAACCCCTGAATAAACATCGAGATGTGTTCTCTCGACCCTGGTGTTATGGACAGACGATCCAGGAGTTATGGACAGACGATCCAGTTGTAATGCTGCCTCTTCCAGGTCCGCGATGTCGTATCATATGAGCAGCAACAAGACAATTCTCCACACCATAGTCTGAACGCACTCGTGAGGGTAATCCCCACCTCTGCACTGCATTCTGAAATTGAAAAAGCACTGTGTCTGCTTTGTTATTATCGCGACCAACAGCAAACAAAATTAACCTGGTCTTCTCATCAATGCAGATAGTGTTATCAGTTTATACCTGATTAATTTGTGTCCTGTATCTATATGCCATAGGCTATTGGGGGTTGGTACATAATACTTTCTACGATAAATGGTCATTCTCCAGCGTAAGGCAGTTCCAACAGGATCAACACGTCGTAAACATTCACTGAATCTCTGAACGTTCAAGCCTCTACTCCTTAGCACACCTATAAATCGACTTCTTCCAATGTTAGGAGTTAGAAGTCTTGTTGTTGGACTGCCAGTTATACCTCTGTAAACTTCATCCAATTCATCGTCTGATATATCTCAGTAGGCAGAGTCACTCAAACCAAATTCTTTACGTCGCCGCTGAAGGGTTGAAACACTAACCTGGATAATGCCAGCAATTGCTTCCCAAGAAAAATAAAGTGATCGTAAATGCTCCACTTGATCTTTGGTTATTTTATAGCTTTTACGACCTCGTCCTGGCGATGCAAGATTCAGAGGAGCAGAATAAGATATCTCGAGTGCATCGTAAAAATCTGCATTATCACGGCTTTCAATCTGACTAGACAATAAGGCGATTAACTGTGTTAATGAATGGTTCAAGTTCTGAACGGGCGCTTGAAGTGCAGATGAAGGGATACCAGTTACATTTGTAACACCGCCGGCTAAATCGTTCATTAGAAAAGACAAGGTGCCCGATGCATCCAGTAATCGATACTTTGTTTCGACTAGTATGTCTGTCTCTAACTCTTGCTCACCAACATTTGCCAAAATTTTGAGAACGTTTTTAAGATTCTGGAGAAACATTACGAACCCACGTTCATTTCTTTGTCGTAACACCACTCGAAGTGACCTTTGTTGACGAGCCGCCATGTTGTTAGCACATGGCTGAGAATACTGCCGCAAACACGTATGGGACAAAAAACACAAAAATAATTCTGGTTTCGCTCAACAAAATTTAATTTCTGAATAAAATAAATGTGACCTTAAAAAAGCGATTACAAGGTACATAAAATTAATTTCTCGACTGGAAAAAACATTTAAAGGGATATAAAATTCATTTCTACCTAAAGAAAAACAAAAATGGTATAAAAAGTTAATTTCTCCGCAGGAAAAAATAATTCCCTAGCATAAAGAAAATAATTAATGGCAGTTGAACTAATCCAACAAAAGTTAAAAATTTTTTTACATATTCAAACAAATAATTAATGGTACCTCACAATTAAGTCCATTGATAAGTGAAAAATAAACATCTATTTTGACCAGAACGGGCCTTCATACAAAACAGTAGAGAACAAACAAAACAAGCAAAAGGAATATAAGGATTTAAAGGGTTATCAAGATAGGCTGTTTGGAGAGAATGCCATTGTTCGAGTGAGAGATACTCAAGCCCGTAGTAAAACTGAGAAGTGGATTCTGGGAAGGTTAGTCAAGGTTTGTGGGCCCAGGAGTTATTTAGTTAAGACTGGCCATAAAACTAGATATGTTCGCGTTGATCATCTTATTAAAGCTTATGATAAGGTGCCAAATGAGACTACGGAGTTGGACATACCAGTTCTACCCGCCAGTAAAATTTTCAGATAAATATAACAAGCCGTTTTCTAATGAAGGGAATGTAAACTCACCACTGTCAATAGTTCTTAGGCGATCAGAGAGAGTCAAGAAGCCTGTTGACCGACTGAACCTGTAGTAAACATGATAGCTACTAATGTGTTATTTGGTAAACATCTTATTCTTAAAGGAAAGAGCAGTGTAATATATTGAGTACCCAGTAGGTCATAATTATTGTGTATGTACCCAAAGTGCATTGCAGTAATAAAGTTGTGTTGACCTCGTGGCTCTGTTTAGCCTAATATAATAGCAATAATTATATACTACAGAAGGACGACGATCGTTCGGAGTATCTTAAGCCATCTGCAGCGAAAAGGCTGAAAAAGGAACCGGAAAGGGTTGAAAGAGAAGTTAAAGTCCAAGTTGGAATTGTAAGATGAAGGACGGCAGTCTTTCCGTGAAACGTGGAGTCATAGGCGTACGAGCACCTTTGGACTTAGGGAGCACCTTGGGACTTTAGGTGACTTCCTTGCGCGATAAAAAACACGCAATGCCCGAAAGGGTAGGGGTTGAAATCGGGATGCAAACGGAGACGTTCACCATTTTCCCATTTAACGAAACTGCTATCATTGAAAGCTGTCGATAACTGGTAGTACTGGGGGTGACAACTCTAACAAACGCTGTTTCGGGACAAGGCCAAAACTCTTCCGGGAATCTGGAAATTTCTCCGGGAATCGGGACACTTGGAAATTTTACCGGGAAACACGCGATAATTCCGGGACATTGCAGAAAAAAATCGGGACATCGAAGGAATTTTTATTTCACGTTTTTAATTATTACAAGAGGCTGTTAGGGACGCTGGCCCCGTTGTTGTTACCGTTGTTTCAAATGTACGTTATGGAGAAGAAGGAAACAAGGGAAAAAAGATTGACGGGGAGCCGTTTGGAAGGTTGACAGCATGTTGTATTACCGAAGAGAGTCGTGTTTTTCTAACCGATGGTGAAAACAATCTTCTTTACGAAGCAAACATAGCTAATCCACCTACAGTCGAGGTTATCTCCAAGAGAATCGAGAATCGTCCGTCAGCGACCATTTTGGTGAATTGCTCATATTTTGCTCAACAATACCCTTTGGTAAACTGTTTTCAAAAATCAAATTTAAACGTTCCGACGAGTTGTTCAGAATGTTTTGTTTGCATTGCGTGACAGCTCATGACGAGTGTGACTTGGCGGCCTCGCCTTATTCAGATTAGTTTTACCACGTGCAGAACGTTTCGGTGACGTTCTTCCGTTGTTGTTGT